>NW_026252396.1:0-138875 GCF_025094135.1 Mucor mucedo | reverse complement strand
CTAATAAATATGACCTTTCAAATACATAAATTAAATAAACAACTAGTTGGATCTATTTTCAAAATACTCCAAATTATATCTTTTGAATATGAAGTGTTTCTACTTAGTACATAAAGTTTGTTTTATCCTTTTGGTGCCTTACAGTGTCGATCATATTTGAACTCAGTTTAGATTTCACAGGTTATGGCACTGAGTACTTTATCTAATGAATTTGACTATTCAAATACATAAATTAAATAAAAAACTAGTTGGATCTATTTTCAAAATACTCCAAATTATATCTTTTAAATATGAAGCGTTTCTACTTAGTACATAAAGTTTGTTTTATCCTTTTTGTGCCTTACAAGGTCGATCATATTTGATCTCAGACTATGATTTAACGGGTTGTGGCACTGAGTACTTTATCCAACAAATACGACCCTTCAAATACATAAATTAAAATAAACAACTAGTTGAATCTATTTTCAAAGTACTCTAAATTATGTGTTTTAAATATGAAGCGTTTCTACTTAGTACATAAAGTTTGTTTTATCCTTTTTGTGCCTTACAGGGTTGATCATATTTGATCTCAGACTATGATTTAACGGGTTGTGGCACTGAGTACTTTATCCAACAAATACGATCCTTCAAATACATAAATTATTTATACAACTAGTTGGATCTATTTCCAAAATACTCTAAATTATATCTTCTAAATATGAAGCGTTTTTACTTAGTACATAAAGTTTGGTTTATCATTTTTGTTGTCTCACAGGGTTGACGATAAATGTCCTAAGACTTTGATTTAATAGGCTGTAATACTACGCATGCGGGTACTCAAATTGAGATTACAGGCAGTAAACATTTCATGGTCCGAAAGCGGGAAATAATATACGCGGGACAATACTATTGGTCAGAAAAGAAAAATTTAAAATTTTGAACCTGCTTGTGACAAATATTTCCCCCCACACTTAAAATCGAGTTGTAAAAATCCCGGACCCACTTTTTTTTTTAAAATAAAAAGTTCATATTCTCATTTTAATCATGATTAAAATGATATATGTCCAAAAATATTGGACCTTAATTATGAGAAAAGTGTGGTGGTCCAATTTTAACGTTTCTCTCTGCTTAATTTTTTTTTTTGGCACATTGAAGTCCAGATGCACTCTAAGGGTTTGTCAGGTTTGTAAGCGTGAATGTCCTGGAGAAAGAAATAGAAAGCTATGCGTGAATCAATCTTCTTCAGAAAGCTAGAATTCACTATGTCAAAATCTCATGTTATTTAAACCTTACGTCGACTCTATGCCATCCTATGCTACATTTTTTAACACCTATGCCTTATTTACAATCTAAGCCTATTCTTATGCCATATGCGATCTAAATGATGTCTCCTATCTTTATACTATGAAAAATTTGCCACTTTTATGTTCACGCACATTTATTATATTAAATAACTCGATAATTCAATTATGTAATCAATTTCTTTTGATTTTTTTAATTTTATTCTTTTCTCTCTCTCCTTCTTTTCCCCTCCCCCCCCAGGTATGTCACACAAGCCGAATAATATACGTTTGTAGTTAATTATTCAGTTCTAAGTGAGCACCACGTTGTTTTATATAAATATATAATAAATATATATGGTAACGATCCAGTTAAGTAAAATAAAATAAAAGGTCTTAATAGACAGATACAGAGAAAAAGAGACTAAGGCTTCGGTTTTTCTAGGGAGACAGTAAGATAATGGGCCAATTATATATAGAAGATATAATATTTGATAGGCAAGTTTATGATAAAAGTATATAGTAAAATCTGAATGTTTTATTGAAATATGTTTTGTTTTAAGGTTTATATAGTTTTTGAGAAATCAAAGGATCGGTAACGATACCCTTGATTTTGGATAAATGATAATAATAATAATAAGCTAATCCACACTGTCCAATGACGTTTTTTAATAAATCGCCCAATTGGGTTCTGGTATAGTGACTTGATTACAGATATTGCGTTATGACCTCGAGAAATTGCAGTAGCATTTAACGCCATAACTCTTGATTCTAGTAGACTGTACTATAAATCAACCGCTAGCTCTTTGAACTTGTTATCAAAATTAAAATTTCTCGGAAATGAAGTTGATATATGTATACATGGTAATAATTTATTGTTTATGGGATATTTAATATAAGAGATAGTTATAGTTTTTGATAATTGTTTAGTTAGTTTGATCACTTGTCTTTGTCTTTTTTCGAATAATTTCGATAGCATCTGCTTCGCAACCATATTTTCTTTTAATGGCTAAAGGTAAGTCAGCGCCAAAAAAGAACAGATCTTCGGATTTTCTTACTCGAGACATAGCAACATACATTTGACCATGGGTTAGCATATTGTCAAGATGTATGCCAACGCAATCAATAGTGGCACTTTGCGATTTGTGAATTGTCGATGCAAAAGCGGGAACTATCGGAAATTGCGATCTTGTGTAGCTTGTTCCTGGTACATTTCTAATGATACGCTGAATCCAGTAAATTCTGTCTTCAACATTCCCATTTACATTTGTGATCGATTTTCTGAGACAAATGTTTTCATCTTCAACGTACTCAATCTGAGCAATAGTTCCATTGACCCAACCTTCGGCAGTATTTAGGTTTTGAATTAACATAATCGGCATATTGACTTTAATATACAAGGATTGCAAGAGTCTTGTTTCTTTTAAGGCACGAGCTGCTGTTCCTTTTGTGCCAGTATAGGTGTCGTGAGATTGAATAACGTAACCGTCACCTGGGAAATTCTCGTAATCTTTTTCGTTGGCTAATCTCACTCTTTTTCTGGTGGTATACAGTCGGAGGCAAGAATCGGGTAACTCGGACTTATGCACAGTTCTTTCGTTCAGGAATTCAATTACAGACTGATCAAAATTGTAAAGTCGAACTTTATCCAAGATATCAATAAATCGTCTTTCTTTCTGTCGGATTGGTTCTGTCAGGTTGTATCTATTGACTGAATTATATATTTGACAATCCCACATTGCACCTTCATTTTTTTGTACGGGTAAAAGTTGTGCAATATCACCAAAAAAGATTGTTTTGACACCTCCCATTATGGACGATCTCTGCGTTGATTTAATTAATGCTTCATTTATCGATTCCAGTAGTTTCGAGCTGATCATTGAGTATTCATCGATTAACAAAATAAGTTTGGGATACAACTTTACACATTCATCCAGAGTCTGATAATTTGGAACTAGGGAGCGATTTGCCATACCAAAAAAACGATGTAATGTTTGACCCCCAATGTTATGAGCTGCCACTCCGGTAGGAGCAAGTTTAAAAACCTGTGCAAATATGTCAGTATGTTATTTTATTTTGTTAAATGTGTTTATTTACCTTGTAGCCTTTGATTCTATAATACCGTTCTAGCATACGGAGGATATATGACTTGCCAGTTCCTGCAGCACCTGAAACAAATGAGGCTGAATTGGTCTTCATCTCTCTTATAAGTTGACGATAAATACTTTTCTGATCTTCCTGAGCAGTTGACATCATAACCTTAAGTTCGTCCTTGCAGACTGTCATTCCCCTTTCGATATCAGCAACATCATTTCAAGTTTGGATGTTGACTTCTCTATATACAGGAATACCACCCTCGCTAAGATTGATTAAATGCTCATAATAATCTAAAATTAAATTGTTAGGCACTTGAATACTTTAAAGCTGAATATTTAAAAATACCTTTCCAAGTTACAAATCCTGACTTTTCTTTTTCAAATGTTGAATTAAAGATAGCTTTCTTGAGAATAATTTGCTGGTAGTAAAAGTTCTCACCATTCATTTCACTTTGATTAAATGTTCTCCAAAACAAAGGTTTGCCGGGTTTTATAGTGTATTCATCCGATCCACAAGATACATATTTGGGAAGAGGGCCTGCATAATAACCAGTGCTTATATCCACATTATTTGCTAATCTATTTGCTGTAGCTGCCTCAATAATTTTTTCGTTGCCTGATATTCTGGTGTAGTAGGAAAAAAATTCGGGAAGAGTAAGGCCTTCTGCACCTGATCTCTTTTCATAAATTTCTAAAAGTGGGTTATTATAATCAGTAATCAACACAGTAAAAGATGTATTAATGGTACTTACCAACTGGCGTGGTCATGTATATATCGGTAGAGTCAGCAGGTAAATCTTTGATATCATTTTTGATTCTTCGAGTGTCTTGTGTTACCAGATTTGTGTTGATAAAAATAACACCTCTGGAATTGCTGTGTTTATGCCAGCCCATAACATCATACGTTGCTTCGACCGATCCAACAATTCTGGTAGAGTAGTGTTCGTTTTCTGACACATAAGATGATTTTTTATAGAAACCCGACTCTTTTTGCTGTACATTCTTTAATAAAATTTTTGCTTCATAGTCGTCCTTTGCCAAATATTTAGCCAAGTATCTTACGGCTTGTGGTCCTGCATTATATTGAATATCCATGCTTGTTCGAAATACTGCCAACAGATACGGATTGTAATTGTTTACCATTCCATCAACAACGTCTCTCTTATACATACAATGCCCTTCTTCATCATACTCAGTTTCGGGAACAAAAGGTTTGGGAAAACCAAAACGACATTTTCTTTTGGGATCACCACGCTTACAGTAACTATTAATTGAAATTTAGTATGGCATAGGCTAATTGTTTCATAAAAATCTTACTTGGTATTGCATTTATGAATTTGTAATCGATTGACTAATTCGTGCATTAAAGGATCATTAAAGAGGTACCAGATGGAAAGCATGTATGTACAACATTTAATTTGATGAGCTCTTCTACAGGTTTTTCGGTCCATAATACGCAATGAATATGCGGACTACCTCGATCTTGGATTTCCATCACCCAGCTATATTCCTTGATACCACCAATTTGACTAGCAAAATTTTTCAAGACATACTGCTGAAAAAACTTGAGCCATTTTCTTTTGAAATGAAGAGAAAAAAGAATAGGATCTTCCCATGGAGCATTAGCGTTACCCAACCCTTGGAAATCTTTACTCTTGTCGTCACATGTGATGGTAAAAAAAAGTTGTGGAGCACCAAGATTCTCAAAGATGCATTGTAAATCCAAAAAGTTTTTTCTTTTGTATGCATACGAAGACCTTATCTGTGGAGGCACTGTGGATACAATGTTTTTGTTCAGCAGTTTGGTCGAGCTATTGACAATGTCGTGTTGCTTTAAATTTCCACGTCCCTTGGTAGATACAACAAATCGATTGGCTGAAGCAATATTTTTCTTTTCGATGGTATCCAACATGAAAAAAAGAAATGAAGGGTCAGTGGCAAATCTTCGGTCCTTCATGATCAGTCTTGACTTTGTAAAACTTGCAACATTTTCACCATTTAAAGTAGCCGTAGCAACACCACCACGATTTTCTGGGAGACAGTAAATGCCTTCACGCATTTCAAACTCAACAACGTTTGTAGGAACCATGGAATAGTGACCCGTGCAAGTTGGAAATAAATGAGGAAACAGCAAAGCAATTAAACTCGGATGAGAATATTGACGCTTTTACCTACATTATCTTCACCGATAATTAAATCTTTAAACTCCACATCAGTTGCTTGTGGATTGGTGTCATCTTTAGCGAATAATGCATTGTTCTTCCATCCTTCGGCGGCCCCAACATATTGCTTGTTTTCGGATATGTGATAATTGACCAAAGCATACGTTAACTTAGGCAGCTGGTATCGAGCGATCAAGGGGTTGACTTTTTTCAGGGCCTCATACGCAGCTGTAACTTTTATTTTGTTAATCATAGCAGGATCACCACGTTGGTAAAATAAACTGAGTGTTCCACCATATGCCAGCTCAGCAAATTCGTAATTGTGTGTGTTGAACATAGCACCCTTCAGTTCATAATGTCCGATACGTCCATTATACAGTGTAGCCCTTCTGGTAATTTGCGACATTAATTTCAAAGGCGAGAGAGCAGACTTTTCACGGTAATTCAGATTAACGGTCTCATGAAGTGTATCTCCTATGTAATTGAATAAATTAAAAAATGTTACTAATATTAAATAGGCTACAACAAACCTGGATACACTGGTCTTGGGAAACTCTCTTCTTCCGTCTTCAAGTGGACCGCACAAACCATATATTTAGAACTGTCGGTTGGACTGACCATGGGTTCCAACTTCCATGAGACACAGGGCAAATGTTCAGGGTTTCTGATATGACGGTACTTGCGATCTTCAGGATACAAAACTTTCATACACGCACAACAAAATCCATCGGGTTTCTGATTGATAAACTTTTGAAATTCAGTAATTTGTTTCTTTTGGACATTTGAAAAAGTAGAGAGGTTTCTATTTCCAACTCTGAATGAGAAAAACATGATAAATGATAAAAATGTTTTTGTGGGGGTTTTGTTTTTTTCAATCAATATATATACTTTAAAATAACGTTTGTACACCATATCCTTTCTATCACCCAAATAAATTTTATGTAATGCTGGTGCAACGTTTTTTTTTTAAAAAAAAGATAAGACATGTGGTTTATTAAGATACAAAAAATAAAAAGAAAAAAAAAGGAAAATCCGGGATTAGGTTTCCATGGCTGCGGTACTTGTTTTGATGAAAATGTTTGGCGAAAAAGGTAACTTTTCATTCATAAGATTCTCCAAGCTCAAACAAGGAGCGTCCCAAATGGTTTTTCTCACATTGGTGTTGTATGAGTAAACCGTACTCATGGTACGGGGAACAGGCCTACCAGTAGCATTCGTTCTTGGACGACTGATCGCCTCGTTGATCGAAACTGGGTTGCAGTTCTGAGGGATAATACCCCTTTCGACTAAAGTATAAAATATTAGAATACAATCATGTATATTTTAATTGAAAAACGTACCCAAATGCTCATGCATGGCATGGAATGACACAGCAAACGCCTCCACATTTCTCTCTGCTGTCTTGTCGGACTTACCCACAACAATTGTAGGGTCATTGATGTTCTCCCAGACATAACGATATACCGCATACGTGAGCTTTGCGGGCTTGTCGGAAAAATCAGAAATTTTCATTTTCTTGGCTTTTATGGGAAGAATATTTCCTTCATCATCAACCATCGGCAATGGTTTTACGTTATTTATATTAAGACGGACATTGCTGAAGGCCCTGTTTGAATCATCAAACGTGAAAGCTGAAATATTGAGCGATCCTAAAAATGAAACAAAGCATTTAAGTACATCATCATAGAACATTTAATCATTCACTTACCAGTAAAGTAATGCTTGCTATTTACATCACAATAGCGAATAAAATAAAACATTAAAGCAGGGTGAGAAACAAAGAGTTTAACTTTGACTCCTGAGTCAGCGCATTTAGACTCTAAAGTAACGTTCCGAGCAGTTACTCTGAACTGAGGGGCGGCGGTAACATAGACATCGGTTAATTCTCCAACGAACATTTTATAATATTATTTTTTAAAAAGATAATAATGCCTAAATATTGCGAAAGTAGGATATTTATACGTCTTCAATTTTGAAGTAACATATGTGTTTGATAATTAGTTGTCGAAAATCGCAATTCACACGATGATTAAGAATTCTAAATTAAGAATCGCTATCGTCAACGGGAACCGTAATGTTATACATGTGCACACGCAGCACGATGTATACAAGCTTTTCTATATCATAGATGACTATCAAACAATAATGCTTACATTTTTAGAAGTTTTATGTGACAATGATGGTCGTAATTCTGAATTATGATGGTACTACAGCATTCATTGGCCAATAATGCTTTTATCTGTTTTGTACCACAACAAAATGGTTTGCATGATTTTCCCATTGCTACAAACTATTGATGACAAATATTGATTTATTGATTTCATTGCCACACGTTAAAGTCTGTACACTTGCACTACATACAACAGGGTGGATTAAAAACAGTATTCAGGTCGTATAACATTTGATAAAAGGATGAATAATTGGTGCTAAGTCAGGTATAAAAAAAAATTAAGTACAAGTCAAACCAAAACAAAATCTTGACAACTTTGACAACCTTGGCAGCTTCAATAATGATACTGTATACATAAGACACAAAAAAATCGTATCATGGGTTGCTATCAACCGTGCCACAACCCTTTTAAAAAGTATTTTACGTAACATATGATGGCCAGTCTTTAGTGTATATAAATTAATCAATAATTGCAACAATGGTAACGACCCAATTGATATAATTTGAAATACAATGAAAACAGATCTCTATTAAGCACAGGCCTGAAATATTTATAAAAATACTTTTAAAAAACAAAAAACTTGCACATGTTTTACAAAGAACCATAGTGTACAAAATATAGCATCTGTGTCACAATGCTCTAAATCATTTTTACAGATAAGAAAAGACATTGGTTAATCTCTATATCCAAATTTAAAAAAGATTTTCGATTGCTCTTATTCCATTTACTATATTTGTTGTCTATGCTTTAAAAAAATCTCAAAACAGATGAGTAATCTGTTTGATTTAAAATTAAAAGGATGACAATGTAAAAAATTGAGTATGTGGGACAGATAACAAAAACGTATTTTCTGCCTCGACCAAAACACTCATGGCAACCCTCTTTGCCTTCGCCTTGACCTTAAATTGCGTGGCTTCGGCACGACTCTTCCACTTTTCACTCATTCGTAAGACCTTCCAGCAATGAAAGAAGGTAAACCCCTTCTTATCCTTCGTCTCAGACGCCTTATACATCTCAGTGGCTCTAATAACCTTTTGTTTCAAAAATGTCATGTCAGTCTTTACATATGTCAAATAATTTTCAGTTGTATTATATACCGCGTCAGAGGGATCAGATCCACTAGGGGCAGGGCCTCTGATACAAGTATCAAAGAACCCACAAAACTTGTTGACAGCAGATGCAATTGTCGTGAATCTGTTCTGGTGAGAGTTTTCTGCTCTCTCAGTAACAGGAATTTTGTAGACTTTGACGAAGTTAATCGCAAAGTCTTCTTCTACAGCCTTCCAAAAGTCAGGACTCTTTTGGTCGTTGCCCTTAATTGGGTTGGTTGAGACTTCAACCCAAGATTTACACAACTGGGTGTCTTCTTCGAAGGTCCAGTTATTGCCACGGGCACGCTTATTAGCCTTGGGCTGTTCCTTTTGCTTTTGCTTTTGCTTTTGTTGTTGTTGTTGATTCGACATTGTTATTTTAAAAATTTATCGGGAAAGGAGCAAAAAAATTAAAAAAAAGTCAGATTTATTTATTTTTTAGAAAAAAATTGATCGTTTACAAATTTAGCTTTTTTTTTAACAAACGACTGGAGTTTCATTTTGTTAAAAAAAAAAGCCAGATTTAATAAATTTAGCAAATTTAGCAAACCGCTGGGGATGCTCTAACTACAGCAAAATGTCCGTGAGACGTTTGGAAGCTATTCAGTTCCCTGAATCGATGGATCGTCCTGACACTTATCGGTCTCATTCTTCAGATGTTTAAATCTGGTCGCCGTTTGTGGCGCAATCCTTGTCAGGTCCAGATGAAAAAGAGATATGCTTTGGGGTCCAAAGATCAAAAGTAATTGACGCATTGTATTCCTATTACGATTGTAAGGATGGTCATGCTATTGAAACTTTGACCTCGTTGAGAATTGAAATTGCTGGTCGTGCATGGAAAGATGATTTGGTGTTTTCTTCTATCATGGACATAACTTTGAAGAGACGCAAAACAAGAGCAAACAGTCATGTTCTGTTCCAGGCACCTAAAAGTACGGGCCATAGGTAAGTAAAGACTATATATTAACCATATCGAGGCTTACATTATAAATTATAGAACTCTTTCTGTTTGGTTAGTCGGTGTTGTGCACTGTTACTTCAGTCATGTCCAAGACGGCAATGTCAATTTTCTGGCTATCGTTGAGGTGATGAAACAGCAGCAGTTTGACAACTATAATGTCGTGACAGTTGCTTGCAATTTAAGAGGGGATCGGTATAAGAAGTACGCGGTAATATCGATTTCCAACATTCTTGAAGTTGTAGGTCTTGTTCGGTATTCTGCTTCAGATAACCTCTTCAGGGTTGTTTGGCCTTACATCAAGTATACCGATAAGATCGGCCATCGTCCTGCCGGCTCTTTGGGTGATCTTTAGACTGGTTTTCCTTTCTTTCTTCCGCTTTACGAAAAGTTTACAATAAAGCAATTCCTGTGATTGAATCGTCCCATGAAGTGAATGTTCTTTTATTTTTTTATTTTTAATTTATGTGTAGATATGTAAAAAAAGGAAAAAAAAAAAAAATAGAAATTGGAAGTTCGTGATGGTACATTTTTACCACCGGTGGTACAATTTCACGTCCTGAAGTTCAAAAAATCAACCGGTGGTACATTTTTACCACCTAGTGGGCCGCTGTGTTACAATATTTGCAAAGAAATAAATTTATTGCAAATTTTATCCAAAAACATTGTAACATCACTCAAAAAGTAGAATCTGTTATATCTGAAACTATGCAACCTCAAGTATTACCTCAAGCAACCGCACTTTTAGAACCCTCGAACAATATTATTACATCACTGAATAGGCTTCTCGTCCCAACAAATAATCAAAGCTTTTCCATAAATATCTCATCCAATGTTCCCGTCTCACAGCCGATAGTTATTCCTAAACAATCGATTTTAAGCACCTCCTACGTATAATACTACTCCCAATCCATATAAGCGTAAACGTATCAGGACATGTCAAATTTGTGGCTAATCTGAGACATGTCCTGGTCGTAATAACAGTAAAGATGTAGATCCATCTTTCTTTAAAAATTGAACAAGCACATATTTAGAAAAACTTGGGACGTGTTTCTCTAGTTACAGTTTTAAAACCCTAGACACGTATGGATATCTTTGATAAACGGCCCAATAAACTCAGTTTCATACGCATTAATTCAATTTTTTTTTGTCGAAGCCAAAAAAAATAGATCAATAATTAAGTCCCGTACACCCAGACATGTCATACGGGCCAGCTAATTACAGTCGGACCCCAGGTATTTACAGTGCAAAAAATATTACGTAAACTTTGAAAGCCCGCCCTAAATTCCGAAAATCGGCATTTAAACAAATGCAAGCACATGTCCCCACAATCACTTAAAGGCATACTTTTCTAAGTGAAAGTTACCCCCACGTTTGGGGTCTTTCCAAAAATAAAATGCATGTACTGTATTAATTACAAATTCTGGTCTCTGTCTCCAATAATATCAAATGGTGGACCCTTTTCCCTGCTTAAATACCTTTTTTTCTTTTGAGTTTTGTGTATAACACAGCAAAATTCTAAAGACGGTCGATTTTTGGCAAATAGTTACCCGTCACGGATATAGTCAATTTTAGAGTCACCGTATCCGTGACGGATAGGACCGATTTTTCCAATTTGTCACCGTAACCGTGACGTACGCGAATTTTAAATTCACCATATCCGTGACGGATACTGCCATTATTTTATTATTTTTACCATATCCGTGACGGATACTGCCATTGTTTTATTATTTTCACCATATCTGTGACTGATACTGCGATTATTTCAATATTTTCACCGTATCCGTGACTGAAAGGTTCAATTTAGTTCCGTTATTAACTGTGCATTTGGCGGATTTTATAGAATTATTCAGGGTTATATCCTATAATTTCCGGAATCTTTATTCGCTCATTGCTATTGGAAAAATTAATACACCGTTGTACTTTTGAACAGTCATATTTAATAGTTATGTCTACAAAAAAAAGTAATATATTTATTCATGTGAAGACAATTTGCATTGATAATAAAAGATATTACGATGAATTTTATTAAAAGAATATGTCAGGAGAGTTATTAGAAAGAAATAAAGACCAAATTTCAATACGGTGTAGCCCATTGTTTGGTAGGGGAGTATCATAAATAGAACAGCGATAATGCTATAATCAAAATTATTAATAAGTGATTAACATATTTCATATGTATCATCTTATATACCTTATCCTATAGCCGACTTCATTGCCACTTTATTTATAACAATCTTATCAGCATATATCAACACAATCAAAGAGATCAAGTTACTTACGTTTCAATAAACACGAGCAGAACACCAACAAAAATAGCAGACATCCAGATAGATATCAAACTTACCTGAACAGATGCGAAAAGAATATACAAAGTAGTTTACAATAGAAAAGATTTAGTTGATAACAGAGTATGCTACATTTTATTATTTAAAGAAAATTTGTTTATAAAATAATTAAGGAAAAAAGTAAAATTTGTGAAAACAAAAATATAAATTTGATTGTTGTTTCTGTGGAGTTTTTTTCAAAAAAAGGAACATGACTTGTTTACAAGAGTTCTTCATGATTTTGTTTTCTGTTGTTGGCATCAGAATTCATTGCTGATACATCTTCATTCGCCAACAGAGAGGAATACTGCGCAGACGCTGACAATTCACCTTCACCCGACAACAAATCACCATCCGCCAGGAAGCCATTTAGCCAATCTTCGCTTGTTTCTGCTTCGGGTTCATTAGATCTTTGGCTAAACGAGTGCTGGGTTTGTTTTGCACCCTGTTCCAAAAAACCTATGCTCATCATATTAATGCTGATGTTTTCCTCTCCTTTTTCGCTCTTCAGGTCAATAGCCTTAAAGTTGTTGGAAACACCGGACAGGATTGGCTTTGGAATCTGATAAACAAATATTAGAAATCGTATTGTAAATTATTATGTCTAAAAAGATGTACTTACTTGATCAACGTTGTCTTGCAAGACCGAAACAATTATTCTTCGTGTCAATCAGCTACCCTTGGAAAGATGCATTGGCAATAGCGGGTTAGCTGCATCTACTGGAGATACCAGCTTGGGAGCCCACTACTGCCAGCACGCTTATTCCAAAAAAACGAGATACATTCTAAAAGCTCGCTTACCTCGCTCTTGACATTTTCATCTAAGGACGTCCAGTTGAACCCCGTGCTAAACTTGTCATCAAAATACGGTACAAGGAAGTAATTGTACAGGGTTCGCGTGTTGGTGTAGACCGTTTCAGAATTATAGGCCCAAATTTGCGACAGGCCTGCAAAGTAAGATTTTATGGTGTCAGTGGATGAAATAATTTTTTTTCGTTACTCATGTGGTATTTAACAAAATAGTTACATTAGAAAAGTAATGACATAAAAGTATGTCTTTATTGGAGGTAAAAATAGACTAAAAGAGCTCTGCCGCTATGAAATAATTGATCCTTTTTATATTGCACAACTCCCCTGAGTTTTAAAGATGCGTCAACCTTTCTGGTTTTATAATAGATCTATACTTCGTTTCCCGCCTTGGGTTAAATGAATACTACTCGTTAGAATTATCCAGTTACCGTTGTCCCATATCAATGAATCGGGAGCATGAGTACTCTGTTGAGGATTTCATAGATTATAATAAAGAACTCATCACATTACATAATAATGGATGATCATGTATAAATATTCGTGGCTCACGCATCGCCCGATTTGTTATCATCAAAACCGTTTGTGTCTGTGCAGAAGATGATTCGCCTTGTGACGAGTAAAATATTATAATAGCATAAAAGTATAGTACAATCCCTTAGGCAGAATATTTGGTTACTTAATATTTGTCGTGATCGAGGCTATATACTTAATATATGACTCTATCTACACTTCTTAAATCTTCCATTTGATAATCCTAAATATAATTCTTATTGGTACTTTATATTAAATACTAATCATTTACTTTATGTACAGGCTTGATCTCATATCATCCTTCATACAAGTATAAGGCATACATTTAAATAATAACATGAATATGAAAACATATGAAGGTTACATCAGCCACGTTGAGGTGCCACAGCTATCTTTAATAAGAACTACATTTTCCCCTGAATGTTGTGCTACAAGACATACACAGTTTAAGAATGAATGTTGTTGTTATTATTATTGACATCTCATTATGGTCTTTCTATATGGGATCATTACATCCGAATATTATCTGGATAAATCTACCCATAACCGTCATCAGCCCATCTGTGATCAATGTCTGAAATAATGTGTATATAAAGACCCCCTTTTATTTGTTTAATAAAGCTTTAGTTTATTTTTGCAGTTTGATAATTTCACTTTGTTAAATTTCACATTTTATTCTTAATTCGCTATTATCACTCTCGAATTTCTCAATATTACACGTACTAAACGTTCTCTTTGGCATTTGCGTAATGTCATCAGCGGAAATGAATTTAGATACTCACGTATTTTGTCTTTACTTTGTAAGGCAGGAATTACTTGGTAACATATTTATTTAAACATATACGAGGCTTTTTAAAACCAAACCTCCGTTTCGGCAAAAATTTTGACCTTCGCTGCGCTGCGGTAAATTTGTGACCTGCACTATGGTTCGGTACGCTGCGCTTTGAAAAAGCCTCGTGCTGCCGCAGGCCTGTTTTTGAAATCAAAAACTTAACATATATTAATTAACCATGAAGCCCACGCGCGTTTATAGCTTAAGCTACACTACTGATTATCAGTTTGACACTGGAGAAAACTTTGATGTTTCTCATTACATGTTTAAATAAAAGACGATGTCCCTAGACCCAGGCTAGAAAGTTGATCTACGCAAAAAGTATTAATTGTTTATATATCTGATTAACTATTCTATGCGCAATATTTTTGCTTCATAATGAAAGACTACATATTCCAAAATATTAATTTCAAAAGTGACCCCTCCATCGACCTAAAACCAACAATTTTTCAGTTCTTCTCGAATAATAACATATTGTTTGTGAAAACGTGTTCATAGAGCGTTTCTCTAACCTCGATAATATAATGCTTAATACTATTGGCTGATTTACTGGGGCGAAGGGTAATCTTTACCACAAAACCTCCATAGTTACTTTTTTATTGAATGACTTTTTCAGTAAAAGTCACTTTTATATTATGACTCTCTCCAAAGTAATCAATTTTTATATAAGCTCTTTTTTTCAGTTTAATGCTTAATGTTATGGGTTGTATTCTTAGAAGGAGGGTTTTTTCCAGCCACTAATTTCGTACCTCTGCTAAAAAATATTACGAAGTAAAAAAAAATAACGCTTTAAAAACATAGGGCTGTAAAAAAATTCACGCTGTAAAAAAAAATTATACTTTAAGATATAATGCCGTAAAAAAAAAGGAACATTGTTTTTCAGAAGGTAACAATTTAATGCTAAATATTATGGGCCCTATACTTGGGTGGAGGGGTTCCCCCTCCCCTCTTGCGGGAGAAACCCCCGCAACCCCAATTGTTTTTATCACTGCTTAAAAGTTACACTGTTAAAAAAAAAGTACACTGTTTTTTAAGATACTAGCTCTTTCATACTTAATCCTATAGGCCGTGTTCTTGGGGGGAGGGGCTCCCCCTCCCCCCAAACCCCCCTTTAAAATCTTAACTTTCGTAACTTTTGTGACTGAAAGTTAGCTCGCCTTGTGACTGTTTTTTACGATTTCTATTTTTTTAATACAGGATTTTGAAGTCAATTTCGGCAAAGTTTTTTTTTTTTCGCCCAAATACGTAACCAATTTCGTGCCAATCAGAAATCATTTTTGCTCAAGTTCGGAGACAACTTCGCCCAATTTCTAGGACGTTTTTGGCACAATTCGTAGACAATTTAATCTTAAGCCGGACACAAATTCGAACTTTCGGGAAATCAATTCCGTCACATGAGAGTTGAACATAAATTTATATGATGTCTTGGAACTTTCGAGATTATGAACAATGTCTTCGAACTTTCGAGATCATAAATAACGTGTTGGAACTTTCGGGATTCTAAGCAATAAACTATATAAGGACCGTAGTTCTTCTATCCGAAGCAAATCTCATATCATCTTTCTCTTATTGATTTTAAGTTTATATTTAAAAATTCCAATCGAAGAAAATATGTCACAGCAAAGCCAAACTGTTCAACCTATAAGTAAAAGAAGAAACGAATATCAAAAAATAAGTGACAATTTCAGAAAGGAAATTGTTAAATACTGGGAAGATCATCGTGGTGTTAAAACCATCAAAGAAATGGCATCGAACTTACGAATCTCACGATCTACTTTGACGTCAATTACCAAAATTTATGAAGATACTGGTAGAGTTGAATCACTTAAAAGGGGAGGCTGTCATTATGTTAAGATCAATGACAAGCACCTTCAATTTATCCAATCTTTGGTTGATGAAAACCCTTCTATTACATTGGAAACCATTCAATCCCGCCTAAAACTTCATTTTAATATGGAAACTCCCCACTCTATTACCGGTATCAGTTACGCCTTAAAAAAACGCATAGAATATAGTCTGAAAAAAATACACAAGTACCCGGGAAGAAGAAATGATCCAGCAATCAAAGATGCAACATTTGACTACTGTAATAGACTGATGGTTGAAGGAATCAGTTATAACCATAATTGTATTTTCGTCGATGAGAGCGGATTTAACTTGTGGGTGACAAGAGGTTGTGCAAGATCGAAAAAAGGAGCTCCTGCATTCCAAATAGTGAGTAGCCAGCGCAAACGAAATATCTCATTGATTGCTGCTATGTCAACAAATGGTGTAGAATATTGTGCTGTGAATAATACTACACATGGAACCAATGGTGAAGTATTTGCGGATTACATGAAGGAGCTATATCTTTACCTGGAAAGAACTAACGCACCAAATCAAACGATTATCATGGACAACTGCCCAATTCACAAATCAACAGTAGTACAGGAGATTTTACAGCACTTTCCTAGGCATAAAGTAGTCTTCTTACCGGCCTGGAGTCCATTTCTGAACCCGATCGAAGAACTTTTCTCCAAATTGAAGTTTTATGTGAAAAGGGAATATTTAGATGACACGCCAACTCTTTTGAGAAAGATGGAGGAAGGTTTGAGAACTATCAGTGCTTCTGATTGTCAAGGATGGGTCTCACACTCGATGTCGTACTTCCCAAGGTGCATTGTCAAGGAGGATATGTTGTAGTAATTTTTTTTGTTTTTGTTTTTTTTTTAATAAAATATATGTGATGAAATTGGTTACAATAATGTTCGAATTTGTGTCCGGCTTTAGATTAAATTGTCTACAAATTGTGCCAAAAACGTCCTAGGAGTTGGGCGAAATTGTCTCCGAACTTGAGCAAAAATGATTTCTGATTGGCACGAAATTGGTTACGTATTTGGGCGAAAAAAAAAAAAAACTTTGCCGAAATTGACTTCAAAATCCTGTATTATTGATTACGTATAGCATTATATCATATTTCTCTAACGCGTCATATATATTATCCGAAAGCCATCTGATCATTTAGTATAAATACCTGTAGTTTTTGCTAGTAGAATTCCCGAATCTAAATTTTCTCAAAATAAAAGATTTACATGTGATGATCTGGCACAACGGCGAACGTTTTGGTTAAATTTTGTTTCCCGAACACAAATTCAACCCAAATTATTTGGCGTCTCAGGAATATGATTAAAATTATTTTAGCATTTTGATCACGTTTTGTTATATATACCAAACATTTGGTGTAATTACACAAAAAATGAAAAATATTTTGGTGTTATCTGACAAATTTGTAGGGTTTCAACATAAGCTTTGATCACAGAACCAGAATTGATCAGAATAAGTTGCGTTTCATGACCATAGTTTGTGTCATAGGACAAGTAATTATGTCGCATGATAAATATTTCTGTAACGATATGCAAATATGTTGTGTTGACACATCAAAATTTTATTAAAAAGCCATGTATTTTGGTTATAAATAAAAAACATTTTGGTCATACGAAATATATCATTCAATTGTAATATCGTGTTTTCTCATTTCATAGGTATAATTTATATTTTAAGAAACGTTTTATTTAAAGGATGCCAATGGATGTGGATATAGAGTATAATATATTTAAATGGGCCAATTAAAGTGTTATTAAGCTAGTGAACAATGTTAGTTATACGACCTCTACGTAATCATACCTTAAATATAGATATATTTGAATGTGTCTTTTCAAAATTATTTTAAACTAGTAAGGGAGGTTAGTTATACGGTATAGGTAGCATGATATATGTTAGGTGCAAAAAGTACCTTAGGATTCGAGCGTATGATATGACTTTATGTGAGTTTTTACATATCTACAATAAGTAATACTTTAATGATCCCAATATTCAAGATATTGTAGTGTAAAAAGTGGATATTAGCTTCTTAAATCAACATAAAAGATTCTTACATAAAATAAAAGGGTATACGGGTAGGGAATGAGCGAACTCAATAGTATAGAAAGCCTGTAAAATAAGTAACGACATTAGTATCTACAGCAAAAAACAAAACCAGGACTTACCGATTGATTAAAGTCTTTTTGAAAAGTATGAAAAAGAAAGAGAAATAATAGTAAAACGACGGATCGCGCAACTTTAGTGTAAAGAAAAATGACCTAGCGTAAATTAGTGTGATTTTTTACAAAATTATTGGTCTAATGAAACTTAGTGTCATTTTAGTAGATTGCATGACATTTATTTATAAAAAAAAAATAAAAGGAAGGAAGGAGGCACATAAAAAATTAAAAGAGCAGAAAGAAGAGGTAAGTGTAATTAAGGTCTACAAAAATAACGTATCAGCAAATGACAACAGTTTTGAACGGCATTTATTCTCGCATACCTTTTTGTTCTCTTCGAGCCCCTTGCAGCTTTTTTCCCTCTTCCTTTTGCCTGGGCAGCACGCTTTCTAGGAGCAGGAGGGATGACTTCATCTTCCAGCTCACCGTAATCAGACATCTGATCATCCACAGAACCAGAACCAGTGTCTTCTTGGATGGCAGTGGGAACTACAACAGCTGAAACCAGCTCTTCATCTTCAGAAACTTCGGGCTACAATGATTGTCAATTAAAAATAAAATGAAAATTAAGCGAAACCAAAAGCTGAATAACATACCATGAATGCTCTCATATAGTTGTGGTAACTAGTCGAAATCAGTGTTTTTGCTGCCCACTTTTCTGTACATTTATCTAAAGGAAGATTGGACCTTTTAGCCATCAATTCCAAATAATTGACAACTTCAGACTTAAGGTGAGAAGGAATAACTTTCCACCTAAGTTTTTCACCATAAAGGTCCAAAGCATCAAGCTTACTCTTAAGCTGCATGACACTTGTCTTGCTGTATGAATTCAGCTGCGAAACGAAGGTTTGCATGTTCAACGTTTTCTAATCTCTCACAAGAAAGCTGTCGCTCAGCTGGATCTTCAAATCCGGTTTCAGTTTCTGTAGAAAGTATTCAATGTAAGCTGACTTTCGGTACTTGCTGCCTTTAGCCGATGGTTTTTGAATGTCTCGTTCGTGTGAAGACAAAAGGCTATCAAACTCATTGTCTCTACTTTGATAGATAGCTCACACCGCAGGTTCGGCTGTAAGTGTATTTATGATGATTAAAGACGTTAGTATGAGTTGTAAGCGACCATAGTCTATCACTTATAAATTTGTACATACCTCTTCTGTTTTTTTCGCGATCATCATCACGCTCTTGAAGGAGAATATCCAGTTTTTTTTCCATTCGTTTGATGGAAGCAAGTGTTTCGTTCCATGCGATTTCTGAACGTTGTGCGGATTCAACAAAAGAGTTTACGCTGTAGTTTGGCATATTGATAAGTGTTAAATAATGAAGAAAGGAACAAGACTATCTTATGCTGGATGTCTAATATATGTTAAAATTTAAACTCCTTTATTATTTAAACAATGATGTAATAAAGAATGTCATTAAAAATGACAGTAATTCCCAAAAAGCGTCTATACACAAGAAATATACATGGTCCCTAAATATATGCGTGTAATCTTACGTATTACTTACTTCTCAACTACACGTTCATGGGTGATTTTCATAACCAATTTACTGTCGACAAGAGCTAGCCTTATCACTAGTGCGTAGTTGACGTTTTTTAGTGTAGTCTAGAAAGGAGGCTATAAAATCTGTTG
Source organism: Mucor mucedo (assembly GCF_025094135.1). Taxonomy (NCBI): domain Eukaryota; kingdom Fungi; phylum Mucoromycota; class Mucoromycetes; order Mucorales; family Mucoraceae; genus Mucor; species Mucor mucedo. Next base: position 118,988 of record NW_026252396.1, on the reverse strand, counting down.
GATATAGCATAAATCTAATTTCTCAGTTCTTTATATTTTTCCTTATAAATAACGATAACACAGTTAATCCTTACAACGCCTGTAACGTATGCCAATATTCCGCCCCTAATGCTAAAAGTATGTACGTACACGTACAAAAGAAAAGGTGTATTTCTTTAGCCGATGAAGTTGATACGAGCATCGACGGATTCTCCTTGCAAGATATCGATATGACTGACAGTGCAGATACTCCTGGAAATGATAATGTTGTCGACGAAGGTATGGGAAAAAGAATTTTTAAATAACGTGCATTTGACTTACTTTTGCAATACATATGAATCAGTTCTGCAGGAAGAGTTTCCTGACGCAATTTTATATGAGTATTTTGATACCAACCACGGCCATCATAATAAATTGAGGGCATTTGAATCTGGATTCCTGCAATTAACTGATCAGAAAGGTGTCTCAAAGGAAGTACAACGCCATCTAATTTCATTCATCAACAAACATTTGCTTGATTGTGTAGCACCAGAAGCTTGCATCCAAGGTAAAACAAAAAGCAACAAAGACTTCCGTTTCTCATGTTTTTATCTCTCAAATTAGGCCTAGGTAGGACAAAGCTTCGTTCTCCTGATCAGATAAAAAATACAGTGGTTAAGACTAGATGTATGATTTATTTGAGAATAAACAAATAAATCGAATAAAATAAAAACATGGAATAAAAACATCCTTTAATATTGAGTAACAGCATACACCTGTATACTGCTACACAACGACTCCTACTATGAGTACATATTTCTATATAAAAAGATTGCATGATTGGCTTAAAATCGATATACGAACGACAGTTGGATATAGAATTCTATAACACTGAGTTACGATATCACCGGTCGGGAAGAGAAGCTTCTCCGATCAAATCAAGAAATATAAGAAAGAGAAACTTAATATTAGTAGTTCTCTCAATGGATTAGCAACCCAGAGAGAGAATAGAACAGCTATTTCTATATATCGTTCATTTACTTATATATTGATAAACACAACGTATACGACTGTAGGTGTATAAGAGAAGTAGTGCATGGAATATTTGGATGCCTATTTTCTACAACTAAATATACAAACATCGATAAGATGTTCTAAATTTAGGATCACATATTTACCCATGTCTTAGATAAAAATAATCAACAGAATGGATAAATGATCAGACATAATTACATGCTCTAACACAGCCAATTAAACACGAAAAACGTATGCATCTTTTAAATAGCCACGTTACACAATATCTGATTGGAATTCGGTATTTTAAACAGAATAATAAGAGTGTCCCAGATCGGTTGATTCAGGGCGACGTTACTTGAAATCAATTCTAACGAGTAGAATTTATTTAAGGTAAGGCGGGAAACTGAGTATAGATTTAGTACAAGACCAGAAAGGTTGACTCAACACAACTACCCGGGGAAGTTGTTCAATATAAAAAGGATCATTTATTTCATCCCAGCAGAGTTCTTTTAGTCTATTTTTACTCTTAATAAAAATATACTTTTTTCTCATTACTTTTCCATTTGTAACATTTTGTCAAATACCACACTAGAGGTATTTGTAAAGAATATGATGTCTGCGTTAATAGCTGTTACCTTTTCATGGACGATGATCAAGCTGTAGATTGCCCTAATCCCAAATGTAAAGAGAAAAGATTCAAAGACAATAGTAAAGTTTCTCGTGAAATTATGCCATGCGTGTCCATCGGTGAAGCATTGACACATATGCTATTGGATGATGACAACAGGGAGCTTTTTGACTTCAAGCATACGTTTAATCTCGATGATAATCAACTTGTTGATATTTTTTCGGGCAAGACTTCAAGCTTTTGCATCGTAAAGGGGTTATTGGTGAAAAAGATATCTGCCTTGTAATGTATGTTGATGGCTTCCAAAAAAAGCACAAAACCGGTCATAGCCAAACCATGATTCACTCTATCATCATGAACCTCGACCCATCTGTTAGATAATATAGATCCCCGCCTTTTTTCTGTGAAAGTTGTTTTCTTCCTTTCTTACCGTTTTATAGATTTGAAGAAAACATGATAATGCCTTTAGGTGTTATAGCGAGTGGCCCTGAAAAGACATACGATTTGATGTCGTTTTTAAAGCCATTCATTGAAGAAGTAGGAGTCTTGAGTACGAAAGGCATGACAGTTGTTAAAAATAATCGCGATTTCTACACAGGAAGAGTATTTATTCTTGGAATCACAGGTGATATTCCTGTTATTGCCTCTTTAATGAACCATCAAGGACACCAATCGACTAGTGGATGCAGAATGTGTAAAGTCACTGGTGAAAGACGAATTGAAACTTCACACGGCATGTAATTTTAAAAAAAGGAACTATGAGAACCAAGAAGAAAATGGTATCACGTAGTCAAATAGCGGTTAGTGTGGTGACCTAGCAAGGCTATAGTCATATTAGAGCTAACAAAGGTTTATCCATGCTGATACCATTTGTGATATAAGCTTAACAATAAATGTCATAGTAAGAACTATAGGGATATTACATCACAAGTCTAATTTAGTACGTCTGAGAAATATGTGGTATTTGACAAAAATATTACAAATGAAAAAGTAATGAGAAAAAAGTATATCTTTATTCGAGGTAAAAATAGACTAAAAGAACTCTGCTGCGATGAAATAATTGATCCTTTTTATATTGAACAACTTCCCCTGGTAGTTGTGTTGAGTCAACCTTTCTGGTCTTGTAATAAATCTATACTCAATTTCCCGCCTTACATTAAATGAATTCTACTCGTTAGAATTGATTTCAAATAACGTCGCCCTGAATCAACCGATCTGGGACACTCTTATTGTTTTGTTTAAAATACAGAATTCCAGTAAGATATTGTGTAACGGTGGCTAGTTAAAAGATGCATAAGGTTTTTTTGTTTAATTGGCTGTGGTAGAACATGTAGTTATGTCTGATTATTTTTATCTGAGACATGGGTAAATATGTGATCCTAAATATAGAACATCTTATCGATGTTTGTATATTTAGTTGTAGAAAATAGGCATCCAAATATTCCATGCACTACTTCTCTTATACACTTACAGTCGTATAAGTTGTGTTTATCAATATATAAGTAAATGAACCATTTATATAAATAGCTGTTCTATTCTCTCTATATGTAGCTAATCCATTGAGAGAACTATTAATATTAAGTTTCTCTTTCTTATATTTCTTGATTTGATCGGAGAAGCTTCTCTTCCCGACCGGTGATATCGTAACTCAGTGTTATAGAATTCTATATCCAACTGTCATTCGTATATCGATTTTAAGCCAATCATGCAATCTTTTTATATAGAAATATGTACTCATAGTAGGAGTCGTTGTGTAGCAGTATACAGGTGTATGCTGTTACTCAATATTAAAGGATGTTTTTATTCCATGTTTTTATTTTATTCGATTTATTTGTTTATTCTCAAATAAATCATACCCAAATACGACAAAATACTTAAAATTTAGTTTAAAGCAAAGAGAGTTAAGAAGACTTAACATTTATTAGAACAAGACTAAATTAGTGACTATGTAATAACCGTATACATTTTTGGTTAATCAATGATTACTTCAAGATAGCACTAGAGATATGAACACAGCAGACAGTCTTTTATATAAATACTTGTACATTTCATTTATTAATAAAGGACAATCTTATAAACAGTCTCAAACTACTCCTATAGTCTTTTTATAATTTAAACCTTACCTTGAAGTACAACAGTTAGTATATTTGACGTATTAATGGATACAATGTATACTTACGAATAATTTGTTTGACGAAGAAAAACGGAATGTACGGTGTTTCCGAACAGATCAGTCGTTTACCAACATTCAACCGATCTTCTTTTTTTCTTTGCGACGAAATGCATTTGTTACAAAACATTGAAAAGTTGGTATATGCTTTGGTCTTTCCTGCGGATAACGTACGTTACAAAGCGCCGGGTGATAAAGGCTACTCTTTCGGCTTAAGTAGATTACAGACACAGAACAGCCGCTTTTTCGAAGTAATTGATGGCTTTGTTAACGCATCCAGAACAAATATACCCCAGTCACTTGAAGGGAATTGGGAACGCACAAAGGGTCACAACCGTGCTGTAGATTGGCATGATTTCCTGTTGTATATCATTCCAACATTGGTCATTCAGCATATACAATCCGAAAAAGCAAGAGAAGCATTGATGAATCTAGTGTATGGTTGCTCCATAGCCATACAATGGTCTATATCCGATGCAGACACTAGGTACATGAATAACAGGTACTGTAGTCATATATGAAAAATACATGAGGTTTTGCATTGGAAAATTCAACTTTCTTAATTACCTAACCACCTTTATGATAAGATTTGACGAGGCATACATTTTTGAGAGACAAGATTTTAGCGGAGAGATTAAATGTTCGTCAACAATCATTATTTGTGTCAGAGATTAAATGTTCGTCAACAATCATTATTTGTGTCATCTGGAGTACATTATCAAAAATGCAGGACCTCTGAAAGCCTACTCTTTGTCGTATTTGACGCCTAATTCCACGAATATAATTACTCTTATCTTGTCACTCAATTATAATACATATAACCTATGTATTATAAGTACCATATTGCGAATACATTTCTATTGGTACGACACAGTACCAGTTCCCTCATATGTCAAACTGAGATCAGATTTTATAATCGTTCCTGGATTGGTCGAGTAGCTGCCGAAACTTCTAGTTTCTCATAAATTTATTTTAGTAATCCAATCAAGGACCCTGTCATTGAATGGATAAACTATAATGCTCTAGAAATGCCGGATATGGGTCAACTACCTCCTTGTATATAACAATAAGCTATGTTTTATATGCAACTGATTTCTAAAGCTAATTCTACCATTTCCCAGTTTGCGGGTAAATAGTCAATTCGATCTGCGCAGGAAAAATCTTCAAGTAATAATTGAATATAAAAAGGACCTCTATTTTTATTATGACAAACTCTCCAACGTATAATAAAGGATTATAGAGTCTCATTTCTTTACTTGCTTTATTTTCCAATTTACAATCCCCTTTTTATTCTCAATTATCACACTCTTGTCGTAATTTGGAACGTACAGTAAAAAAGTACAGCAATCTGATCAAGTCGAAGGGCCGTATCAATGCCAATGCTTCCAACACCATTAAAAGTCAAGCAGGCTACAACTCACATCATATCCGAGGTCTCACGTCTGGCTTGGTTTCTGGTTCTGGTTCTGGTTGCAGCCCATCCTCGTATTTGGATCACCCATCAGACTTGCCTGATTCACCTCAACTACTGGCTCCTTTTATGAATGACACCCTGTGCTAAAAACACACACCTAGGCTAAAAAAACTTACTTAAACAGAGTAAATGCGGACGAATGGGCGAATAGTCGTCTGGGGGTAAGCATCCGTTCAAATCTGAGCGGATAATCGTCCGTGAGCGAGTATCCGTTCATTTTGGGTAAATAAACAATGGTACACAAAAAATAAAATTACTTCATTTACTCAAAAAGGGTAAATATTCGTCCAGGGGCAACTGTTCGTTTATTTTGAGTAAAATATATAGGTTGCACAAAAATTTAAGCTTTTTATCCGTTCCATTTACCTGCAGCAGACGAGTATTCGTCTATGGGCGAGTACTTACTCACATTGGGTAAATAAAAATTACTTTATTCGTTCCATTTACCTGCAGCAGACGAGTATTCGTCTATGGGCGAATACTTACTCACATTGAGTAAATAAAAATTACTTCATCCGTTCCACTTTCCTGCAGCAGACGAGCATTCGTCTATGGGCGGATACTTACCCAGATTGGGTGAATAAAAATTGAGATCCAAACCTTAAAATTACTCATTCATTCCATTTACTTGAAGCAGACGAGTATCTGTCTTAGTGTCCTGCTGTCAAGAAGCCGCGTATACAAAAAAAATTATCTGCCTCCAGTCATCCCTCCGTCGTAACAGCAACCTCTAAAAAGTACATATAAACGGAGTCTTTTTTTTTCCTTTTCTGTTTCCTTTTCCTTTTTTCTTTTTTCTTTTTTAATATCTATTTTTTATCTTTTTACCTTAATAAATCAGTTTTTTTTTTAAAAAAAAATTACTTTTATTCGTTCTTGTTTCTCGTAACCATGTAACTGAATAAACGTCTGGGCTTACTTCTTTTGCAATTACACTCTGGTAAACTCATCATTCCATCTCTGAAGTCCCTCCCCTTACTTATCTCTCTTTTAAATCAGCATAGACAGGTGTATAAAGGCCGTGCTTGCAGTGTACTACGCCAGTGCTATAAGTAAGTGTTTTTCGTTTATGGCTTTTCTTTTCTCTAATTATCTCTTCAGACTTAAGCTTCTTGTTTTTACCGTAGTGGCGGCTACTCTGTTTAGAAAAGGAATAGTACGTATCAATTTTGAGTCTTCTTATCATAAACTGACCTAATATTCATTTAGAAAACTTTGGTTATCCCCCTTGTTTTTAGATCATACGTTGCTTCCTATACAGAATAATCAATGCTTTCATGTTATGCCATGTACCGTTTACTTTTTAGCTCATTTAAGTAGTAATCCTTCTACATAGCAATTTGTCCTCAAGTATCAAAATATAAATAAATCTTACTTTCATTCTTTTAAATAAAATATATAATCAACTTTTAAAACTGCAAACCAATTTTTTCAAACGAATGAATGTATTTAATGACTCAATATGTATAAACGAAAGTTTTTTATTTGGCTGAAGGCTGAAAGGGAGAGCTGATTTTAAAATATACACCACCTTAATTATGCATTTAATCCGATTTTTTTTTTTTTTTTTTTTTTTTTTTGGGTAAATGGGTAAACGCTTACTATAAATTCGTCTAAACGAGTAAATGGGTAAATTTACCCAATTCGTTTTTTTTTGGGTAAATGGGTAAACACTTACTAAAAAATTCGTCCAAATGGACGAATCAGGCGAAACATTATAGCCTTGGTGACATAATAAATAATACTGTCTACAAAAGGAAAGATGTTCACGGATAAAAGATCGGGAATAAGTAACCCGGCTTCATGTAAATTTCCACCTCATTGATCTAAAATAAAAAGGGGGACCTTTTAGCAGTCAAAACTCCACACAATTTAGGTACCTAAATTTGCATTCCCACTAATTTCAAAAGCTTTTAATCATGTTTTAAAACTTTCAGAATAGTGACTTGTTTTGTTATTAGGCACCAAAATTACCCCGGGTCACCATTGTTGTATACACAAATGTCTCGTAGTGTATACAAGCACTATTCTGTGAGTTACTTTAGCGAAGAAACTCGAAATAGTTATTTTGTGTCACCTCACGTACACGCGGTTTACACGCAACATCTGCATTAACAAATGATAAAAACAACTTATAAATAATATCACAGCTTACAATGCACGCATGGTCCACACATGCTTACTGCAATATGTTCACATTATAAATCATTCTCTCAGCCTGCTCTATTAATTGACAAGTACCGAAAGGACTTTGTCAATTCCTATATAAACCATCCTCTAATTCAATAATAAAACGATATTCAATTTACCCAGTCTCACAATTACCTTTTTCTTTATCTTATAAACTGTCTATCTTGTTTGATAGAACAACCATCAAAAACTCTATATTGTTCTCTTACTATTCTTAAGTATTGTTCTATTACTATTTTAAATTAAATAAAAATGGGAAGAACTTTTAAAGCAAATGTTAAAAGAAGATCAGCTAAACCAGTCGAAGCAATTAGCGATAGCCATTTAGTTTTTGCTAGTGTCGTGATCGAGGCTATATACTTAATATATGACTCTATTTACACTTCTTAAATCTTCCATTTGATAATCCTAAATATAATTCTTATCGATACTGTTATATTAAATACTGATCATTTACTTTATGTACAGGCTTGATCTCATATCATCCTTCATACAAGTATAAGGCATACATTTAAATAATAACATGAATATGAAAACAAATGAAGGTTACATCAGCCACGTTGAGGTGCCACAGCTATCTTTAATAAGAACTACATTTTCCCCTGAATGTTGTGCTACGAGACATACACAGTTTAAGAATGAATGTTATTGTTATTGTTATTGACATCTCATTATGGTCTTTCAATATGGGATCATTACATCCGAGTATTATCTGGATGAATCTACCCACGACCGTCATTAGCCCATCTGTGATCAATGTCTGAAATAATGTGTATATAAAGACCTCCTTTTATTTGTTTAATAAAGCCTTAGTGAATTTTTGCAAGTTTGATAATTTTCTTGTTTTTATTTTATAAATCTACACCGATTTCCACAGCTAGTAGAGCTGATGTCACCAAATTTTTGTCTTCGCCTAAGTCGTTGTTCGGTTTAAAAGAGTCAAGAACCGGTTCGTCCGAGCCAGGTTTTTTACAAGAAGCTTTCGATCGTGCTTTCGGTCGTTATGACTCATGTAAGCGTGATAAGATCGCCTCACCAGACGTAACTGCCCAAGCGACCCCTGACGAACTTGAAGTAAATTTCGGAAACCTCTCAGATGATCATTTTGAGGAGGGGCAAGAAGATTACGGTGTCTGGATCGATGACGAATGCGAGGTGAATTTGGAACCTAATTGGAATATCGCTAATCTGTTGCCCGAAACTGAACAAACAGCTGTTGAGATCGAGGCTGATCAAACGGTTATCGAGACCAACGAAAATGATGAAGCCCCATTTAGCAACTACAAAACTAAAAAGATCAGAACTCACCTCCGGTGGAAAAACATCATGCCTCTTTTTGTCCAAGCATACCTTGCCTTCTTGGATAGCAACGGCTCGATTCCTAGTATGAAGGATTGTGGTTTGGGTGACCTAATTCATTGTTTTTGTGCTGCTAATATGCAAAAAACTGCGTTGGTTGACTTGTTTTTCTGCACGGGTAAAGTCAAAGCTTGTACATAAGTGTTTATTGAGTACTAAACAAATTTAATATCCAGAGGTCCTGTGGTGATCCACCTTCTGTTGTTACTAATCACACCATAAAACAATATTAAAATTAAATCTCACTTTATCACCCCATACATTATTACATCACAACACGAACTATTTTCTTGTACATTATATCATATCCAACTACAAGCACTATTTTAGTGCTGTGTAACTTATCCATCAAACTTAACTCATAATCCGATTTCTCTTAACATATATAAATATGCAAACTGATAGTTAGAATAGAACCCTCTGAATCTTTTAATCTACTTTTTACTCTTAATAAAACTTATAAGCAGTCTCAAAGTACTTTATTGTTTTTTTCTTTTAAAATCTATTCTCAACTATCACAGGTCCAGAAAAACCAACCATTTATTTATTGCGGTAACTGCAAATCCTTGCCAGTTGCCCTAGTTGAAGCTGACATGTTTCTTGTTTCACCCACGAAACCAAATGGGGCAGTCCATTTTAGTCTTTGTGATTTGTTCGTAAAGCTCAGAATCAATTTTGCCGGCTCTGCAGAAAAGATCTCTAACTTCTACAGTGAGCTTCTTCAACAAGGCGTTGCTGTTGATAAGGTACACGATATATTAATTTGTCAAAAATAATGAAATCTCTAATAATCATTTATAGCAATGTTTATCTGCTGAAAAATGCGCCAGCGCTATACTTTTGTACAGCAAAATGATAGAGCTAGCTGAACAGGAAGTATTTAGGGGAACAGTTTCCACATCATGTCCTGCTTGTCCTGAGGTCTTTGAAAAACTGAAACCAAAAGACTTTTTCCAAATTGACATACATTTTTTTTATTTACCAGATTGATTCAAACGAGATTACCGACAAGCAGTACGTGATGTTGGATGGAAACTTCCGCCTTAAAGGAACAAAGTCTCTTGCGCAGGATGCCGAGTTGGAGACAATTGCAGGTCTCGAGGGATATGGAGAGCAGTGGTTGAGTGAGGATCAAGTCAAAGAGTTTGAGAAAACCGATGACCAGGTAAACTTTAAGCCTCGTATTTGTTATTTCAAAATGCCTAACGATTTTTTGGTTTTAATTCCAGTCTGCCACAAGAAGCACCGTTATCCCTACTGGCACCAATGCAGAGACATCTGTTGAGGCACCTGTTGAGGCATCTGTGGAAGCATCTGTGGAAGCATCTGTGGAAGCATCTGTCGAGGTTCCCGTTGTGCCTGCTGGTAACAACACTGTTGAAGACATGACTGAAGACCCAGTCGTCATGGATCGTGATTTCAAAGGGGTTAAAAACCAAAATGTCGTATCGGCCGCTTATCCTGTACGAGGTGTATTTGGTAGTGGATGTGCAAGACATGGTTATTATTTTTAATCTTGGTGACATGAATACCGGGGAAGGGTAACGCTAGATAATTATCATATATGTGGTTTAAAAATCGCTTGAATTTCATGTAGACAATTGCGTGCTAATTTATTATAGGTTCAAATATCCTTTGGCTTGTATAGCCTCAGTTGAGAACCAGCTTGGCAGAAAGGTTCCTATAAATGTCATGTATGACATTGTCTGCAAGCTGTAAGCATCTCTCAAGGTATACTATCGACAGCTATAAAAAAATCATATTATTAAACTCAAGTTTTAGCTAAAGTTCCCTGGTATCGCCGGTCCTGGCCGTCTTGCGCTATCGGTCTTCCATACCTACGCTCACGTTATGTACTGTCAAGTCAAATACAACCCTAGATATATTGAAAATTTTGGTTTGACTGACGGTAAGGGCATGGAGAGACTTTGGTCTTATATGGCGAATTATATCACCTTGACCAAACCTATGTCTGCGGATAACCGGCGATAAGTCTTATACATGGCTGTCAAACACAGGAACCGTGTCATCAAGTTCAAGATGGGTATGAAATTGTTGTAATTTTGAACTCTTTTCTAGTGTACTAATGTAATTTATATTAGCAAAGACCTTGAAGGTGAAGGCTGAACGTTTATACCTTGAAAAGGTTAAAATGGACAAGAAGGTTGGTAAGTGGTCTCTGCGTAGAATAAAGAATATCAAGGAGAAGTACGCCAAGCATTTGACTATGCTTAGGGACCGAGGATGCCATGGGAATATGGTGACAGACCTTATTCCCCCTTATGTTTTAGACTCTCATAAATTTCCTCTTTTGTTGAGCGTCTACATCAGGTTTAAGTAGGTTTATATACATATTGTTTTTCGACTAAGCAATCAACTAATTGAAATCCTAATTTATAATGACATCCTCTCTAGCAACAACCAAGTAGAAGAGGTTGTTGTTGGCTCCACCGGTATGTCTTACTTCCGCAATCAGATCGCTGAAATAAACAAGTATCTGACCAAAGTGAAAAGAAGAGCCGGTCGTTCTCAGTCACTGACTAGGGAAAGTATGTCCCTGATCGAGTCCCAGTGGTTAGCCTTCGTCAAGATCAAAGAGGCATACTGGCGCGACATTTTACGAAGTAATGTTCATGCCTACTTTGATCTTGTGGCAAGGCTTAAAAGTGGGCATATTGGTACGTGTATTTTGTATTCAATTGATATTGATAAAATTAATATTTGTTTTTAAACCAGGCCATAAATTGGCCGGTCAGACCATAGAAGCCATGAAGAAACAAAAGGCACAAGTGGCCAAAGTTATAAAATGTTACAATGCTGAAAACATTGAACTCATCGAGAGCAGAACCGATCACCGCAAAATTTCAAGAACGATTTATTAAAAATTGACCGCAATCGCCATGATTGCGGTCAAAAATTGACCGTATCGCATTTTTGGCGATAATATCCAATTTTGACCGCAATCGCCTAAGTTTAACTCCGAAAAAAAAACAAATAGCTTTAAATATTGATTTTGCTATCCTTAGAGGTTAGAAATAAATAATAGAATAATTTAGTCGAAAAAAATAGCTCTTTACGACAATTATTGATGATTTTATAAGAGAAACAAAACGGATGATTTGGTTCATGGACTGGGTTTGAGATTTTGTATCACGTCAGATAAATTTTCTCGCACTAATCAAAAGAATTTTTTATTTTTTTAATTTTGCCTTTTATTTTATAAAGTAATGTCGCCCACTTTTCCAGCCAGTTTCGACATATCCTCCTCAAATGCCTCACCCGTACGTATGACATACATGTTGGATGACTGATCAGTGGCATTGACCAGCCCGACCGAACACATAATATCCTCCGCGTCAAAAACGACAAACTTCTTTTGCTCATTCTTGGAGTAAGCCTTGACCCGGGGAATAGCCTTGGAGTACGGGGACACCCCATTCGTCTTCATCAACTCACCATAGACATAATGGGATCTAGAGCCCTCACGGAAACTGAAACTAAAAAAAAACAAGGCCTTACAAACGTACCATCTTTCGACGGAACGAAATTGTCTACATAATGGATAATTTTTGCATTTAACACAAATGAATCAATTGCAGGGGTAGATACTTACAAGTTCTGATGGACGGCCTTGAACATCAAGAATTCACCACCACGAGAACTCGAATTGTTATTGGACTTGAAAAAATCAGAGATCAAAACTTGGTTGTTGAGCCATAATTTTGCCGAAATTATGATCGTTTGATCAGCGTGAAATTGACCGAAAGATACCTCTTTATTTCCTTCTAGACGAACAAAGCAATGTAACAAAGCCTTGATCCAGAAGATAAAAGGGTATCCTCCAAGGGAGAAAGAAGTCGAGGCGGTGAATCTCTGGTACAAATCGCCAAACACCAAAGGAGCCGGGTTTGACATGAAAGGAGACCAGAGCTGTGGGCGGGTTGGATCATTTGACGGATGCTCTACAAAATTGGAGGATTTATCAACAGAGGCGCGACCAATCGAAAAATCGATAATATCAGCCGACTGGATGAAGGCAAATATTTCTCGAGTTTCTAAGATGTTGCCAGCATTGACACCAGGATGAAGAGTTGAACGGATTCTTCTTTTGTATGTACCGATGGTTCTTTCTAAAGATCGTGCAGAGTAACAACGCAAGGGACTATATTAAAATCAGGTTAGACGGTGGATTTCTTTGCACAAGTACTATTATTTTAACTTACCCCATTCTTTTAATCATATACACAATATGATTTAATTGATGCATATTAGACTTAAAAATGGTACGGGAGATCGTTTCTTGGACAAGGCACGTATCCAGATAATCAAACCAAGTGTCAAATGATCTATCAGATTGGATGATTAGTGAGTTAGATATTTATAAGGCATTTGTAATATGTAGCTAATTACCTTTCGATTTCTTTAAGGTTGGATTCGGTTACAACCCACTGCAAACTAAGTTTAATGCCTCGGGAGAGAGCAATAAATGCCTTTGTGGTACTACTGGCGGGAAGGAGAGGTGCAACAATTGTAGGTACCACATACAGCAACCAAGCAATCCAATCAACAGATCGATACATAGAACGGACGTTGTCTGAATGCATGCCCTTGAAAGAGCCACTGAAATCTGTGGGGATATTACAGCGCGAATCGTTCATGGACTGTTGAATCTTGGCAAAGTTCGCAGGGGAAAGGAGAAAAGGGTACTTGGATTCGTGACCAACAAATTTAAACCGGGCATTGTACCTTGGGGAAAGAAGATCAAAGCAGAGTTTGCTGACATTGGAGAACATATGCAGCTCATCGCAAAAGAAGAAATCTATTCCCAAGAAGGTATTTAATCGACCAAAAGGACTTGGTTTTTTGATGCCATAAGTGTTATCAGCGTTGGGCTTTGGGTGTAAAATGTAAGTACAAAGTAGACGGGAATATAAAATGTAAGAACTTACGGATAACAAGGATTCCTTACTTCTCATAGCAACACCCCTTTCAATGAAGTACATGCCACCTTTTTTTTCTTCAACAGGGTGAACACCTTCAACTAATTAAATAAAGGAGACGAATAAGTTTTCTAAATCGTAAAAGTTGGAATTTAACACATACCTAAACAAAATCTACATCCATGGAACCCTGTATGGCCACCAAACATTAACAGACGCTGGTTAATTTCAACACCATCCGCAATAACCCCGAAACAAAATACGTTAGACGTAGCAACATGTTCACCATTACGCTTAACGACAAGCGGTTGTTTGCTTAATTGATCAAGGCTTCTAATTATGGGACGGAGGTACGACTCAAAATTTGTTTTAGTATCGCCGAAAAAAATTGCTACTTGGAAGGTATATTCATCCGTATATCTGTTAATTAAATGATAAAGTTATTAATAATAATTTGAAGTATATCTACAGATATGTGATACATTACCTAATGGACGGATCGATACTGGGGATGATGACATGTACCATTACCATACTTTGTCGGGAAACCTTGGATGTGAAACCATCGACGCAGAGAACAATGGCCAAATCATGCTTACCCGAGAAAAGCCCCTTCGCTTTCAGCTCCTTGAAAGCCAAACCAGAGAAAAAGTCGGTGTAAGGATCGTCTTCCTCTATACCATCAATGACCTCTCGGTATTGCTCGACCTCCTTACGGAAATCATTGCAGGTCAGCATACGAGCAAGATGATCACCGATGTCGATCATTTTGACAACAGATGTTGCACGTCTTACGGCACCACACTGAGGACAAGCAGCCATATTGACATCGATGATGGGATCAAAAAGATAGCAACCCTTCTTGGAACATATCTCATACTCGCGGACAAAATCAAGTTGTAATCTTCTTTTGATCATGGCAAGGCCAGCTTCTTGAGCATGAAATTTCTTCTTCTGGATTGATGCTAAAAAAAGGGAAGTCAATTAGTATCATTATTATAATTTAAAACTGATCGATAATTTTAGTAACTTACTGGATCGTTCTCTGTTCGTAAACAACTCCAACAATCTCTTCATTTCTCTCACTGCTTCGACTGTCATGTTTGACTTTACGCAACTATACATGAATTGGATACTGTCATATTCGTTATTGTTGAATGGATGTTCAGGAATAAGAATATCCTTGGTGTCGGGATCTTGATACATTCGGGCTAATATGGAGCATTATTGGGTAAGCATAAGTGTTTAAAATTTCAATTATCGTTACGAACCTTCATCTATGTCTTCTTCAGTTACAGTTGGCTCCGCAGCAGAGGGAAGAATGATCTCCCTTACATACGCCATTTCTTCCATTCTACTACGTTGTTCAAAGTCCACATCAGGGATGTCACTATCCAAGAACTCATTACAATCCAATGCTTCGTCAAAACGTTGTTCCGCAGGGATAGTCTCGACATTGACATGCGCCAAAGGAACGGTATGAACAGCATCCATGTCCACATCATTTGCTTCACTATTTGCTTGATTTGTATTGGCAGCAGGAGACATAAAGCTCGTGATACGGTGGGCTCTGCCCTGTCTATGGACTCTTGAAGGTGTAAGCGATTTCTGAATTCGATTAGGGTGCACCATGATTTTAAAATATTTGAATTAAACAAGTAAGTGAAATTGTATGGGCCTGTTTTCTATAGGTTTTATATTCATTATAGAATTAGACTATCACAGATCGGAACCACTTAAAACTCTTATGCCGTCATAGCTGCCAAGCAAATTGGCTTTCAAATACACGAACCTGTCGGGAACTGTTGTCAAATTGTCTTCCCAAAACGGCGTTCAGAATTAATGATACAATACTGTGATTGGTGTATGCGAATCTACATCAGTCGAACCATACAAATCGAAGCTAAGTAACTGACAAAATGTTATAAATACTAAACATTTATACTAAATCATTGATATTATTCTAAATAATTATTTTTAAAATTTATAACATGAACCCCAACAATATTGCATTATCCAACGCCGATTTTATCCGTCTTTACGAAACTGCCATCAATCGTATGGAAGCAAAGTGGGAGACTAAGTTTGCTCAGTTAACTGCAGATATGAATCGTGGATTTCGTAATGTTCCTGTAGCCGTGAGCAATCACATGTACCTGAAATCTGGAGAACATTGTAAGTGCTGCAGTCAACTCAAAAAGCTTCAAAGATCCAACAGCAAGGCCTCCATCCAAAAGCCACTCGCAGTAGAGTCAGCAGGTATGAAATATCAAACATTTTCGGTTTATCTTGTAACAGTATTTTGGTTTTAATATTCTTACTTTGCGACTTATAGAGCATCTGCAAGATCAACTCCGTCGAGCAATTGCGCACTACAAGGATAATGGTCTGGTCGAAAAAATTGATGCCATGATGATAATGTTTGGATCTAGATCAATTGAAACGCGTAAGGAGAACAAGATCGAAGACTTTGAGATCGTGACCGAGGCGTATCTCAAGTCAATTTCGTCTGAGGATTGCAGCGATGAGGATATCACGGCCAGAGCAACAGAGTCATACAACAACGTCCATTCCCTGTGTAAGCATTTTGTCGTAGCATATCTCGGTGACAAATTGCTGACACATTTTACATGGAGCTCACTTGATGCCAAGGTCCGTAAGGAGATGACCGCATTGTTTGAGTGCATCGTTCTGTTCTGGAACAAGCGTGTGGGTATAAGTGGATTCCCAACATCTTTCGCCGCTGAGATGATCTCGGATGCAGAAGCTCACACCCCGGTGATGCCACTGTACCGTGCTGACAAGAACTGGATGGCACGTCGTATGCTGATTTCAGCCATTCAAACTGCCGTACCAGTTAAAGTAAGTAATATTTTTGTATACAATGGTTCATAATGTGGTATCTAACTAAGTTTATTGTATGATCAGCCAGTACGACGTCCAGTTTCCTCAGGCGTGTCCAACAACTTTGACAGCTTGGGGTTATCCGAAGTGCCTCTGGGTAACTCGTCCGCATTTAATGTCAGCATGAGTACGTTGAGTTCTTTTGGGCGGGTCAGAATGCCAGACGACGA
Source organism: Mucor mucedo (assembly GCF_025094135.1). Lineage (NCBI taxonomy): Eukaryota > Fungi > Mucoromycota > Mucoromycetes > Mucorales > Mucoraceae > Mucor > Mucor mucedo. Next base: position 102,178 of record NW_026252396.1, on the reverse strand, counting down.
TGCTCCGTCAGTCTCTTCTAACAGAGACATCCTCAACTGTTTGTCTGACGATGTGTTTGACGATGTGCTTGACGAGGTGCCCGAGGAGGTGTCCGAGGAGGTGTCCGAGGAGGTGTCTGGGGAGGTGTCTGGTGCGAAGAGACAGCTTGCCAATTCAAATGCAGAAGGTGAAACAAGAAAAAGTCAACGGTCTCGTAATGCTTAGATCCGTTTTTTTTAAAAGTCAACTAAAAAATTTTGTATAAAAAACCTTCTCTTTTTTCTTAGAAATAAAATTTTTTCTTTTCTTTCCCCAACAATATCTTTTTGTATTTAGCTTTGATGTATGTGTATGATAATATATTTTTTTTTGTAAATATAGGGGTGTCCATCCCCCATCCCATCCCTAACCATAAGGTAAACTAGTTAGTGGACTTCTCGGATCCGTGAAGGTAAGTTCAATATTCTTCTGTGCAACTAACTACACCCGCTCTTTTTGATTGTAGCCATTCAATTGTAATGTAAGCCAGTGATTATATTTGATTGTATCATACTCTAACACTGTAGTCTATAGATATAATGCATACAAAACTCTCGCTAGGCTAGGCTAAGGTAAATAACTAAATGATTGTGACCTGTGTAAGCCACTTATTAATAATTTTAACTCTAGATATGTAGCTTTTCTATTCGTATAATACTCTTACGTATCAATACAAAGCACGCGATAGGATAAGGTAAATAAAATAGCACTGTAATCTACATAAGCCACCCACTAATATTTTTAATTTTAGGTATGTAGCTTTTCTATTTGTATAATACCCTTCCATGTTACCTGTAATTTCACCTCATAATCCATAATCCCTTTCGCCGTTATTATTTTATAAACATTTAATAAAAAATAAATAAAATTTTTCATAACATAAACACATAACTGTTCATAATACAAGGGTATAAAATTTGATAAGCAAGGGAAAATTTAAGGATACCGCTGAAATACGGCCAATAATAGTAAAACAATTGATGTCATTCGTGATAAATACGACCAATAATAGTATCGCATTCTCGATAAATACGGCCAAAAAGTGTAGAAATTGATCGCATTCGCGAAGATTACGGTCAAAAAGTGAAGAAATTGATCGCATTCGCGAAGATTACGGTCAAAAAGTGAAGAAATTGATCGCATTCGCGAAGATTACGGTCAAAAAGTGTGAAAATTGACCGCCATCGCCGCGATTACGGTGAAAAAATGACCGCCGTCGCGGCGATTGCGGTGAAAAATTGACCGCCGTCGCGGCGATTGCGGTCAAAAATTCATCGCATTTTTGCTGGTTATTATTTGATCAAAAATTGACCGCGATAGAAATTTTGCGGTGTGGTAACAAATTATTTATTTACTAACTATATATGTTTTCGTATTTATACTAACCTTGTTATTAGAGCTTATAACCTTGGTCAACATAGATGGTGCCTTAGAAGATGATAATGGTTTGTGGGATGGAGTAAGGATGTCTCACTTTGGCTGCGATGTAACTGTCTGAAAGAAGAACAAATCCGGCTGAAGGTAGGAAAAGTTTAAAGCCATTTATCTACAAGAAAGATTGTACTAAAAGTCTTTTATAGCGAGACATATATTGACTAAAGAAACACGTGGAGGAAGAAGGACTTCGTTTGCAGTCTGCGCTTGGGGAGCACGCTGGAAATCCTGGCGCTCTTTTACTTATCCAGCGTGCTGTGGGACTGCACACCAGATGGGATATTTTTACTAATCACCATCTGGCCCACATTCGTTTTACTGGTGTTGACGAATCCCCAAGTGTTGCTGAATTTGCCGCTGAGAATGATGTGGATGATGATGATTTCGTTGACACCGTGAATGAAGGTATGGAGGAGGGTGGTGAGAGTGATGAAATGGATGATGAGCATGATGGTGTTGATGTTGCTGGTTTGTAGCACCTAGAATAATAAAATTAAAAATAATGAATAAAAAATAATTTTAAAAAGAATATTTTCCAAGTAAATAGAGTCGACGATACCCTTAGCTACATAAACTGATTTATATTTGGCTAATGTTTTATTTTTTATGTCAAATTGATCCTGACAATTTTTTTCACTTATTATTTTTCATAACGTTGTATGTATTGCTTATCTAAATCACTCTACATAAGCGATAAAATCCGTTACATTGAATTGCACATTGGAAATATTTTTTTTAATTGGTGACTCTTGGAGAATGACTTTATCAAAATACTAAATCACTTTAGATTTATTTTTTGCATATATAATAGCTTTTAATTAAAATCGCAAAATCGTTTTTTTAAGGTGATTTCTTCTTCTAGACAAATTTTATACCGAATATATTGGAATGCGCGTTTCAGTTGTCTGTCTCATGCTACTCGATGAAGTTAAGACACCAGCAATACTAAAATGGACTAAATCTCACATCAACTGAATGGTTTATATATTTTAAAAATAAATACAAACGTTACAATCTACACTTCAGACCCTCGTTGCCATAATTTAATTTTGTAAAATACATAAATGAAAGTGCTGGGTCTTTAGGGATTGCTACTGTATGAAGAACAACTTATTTTTAGCTGATGATTACATTATTCATATAATAGAGCATCATGAAAAAATAGCAACATGCTCTAGAACTACGTATGATGAACTGGTAATACTTTCCAATATGGAGCAATATACATGAAACGCTTTTATACTGCATTGCTTTGTACTTTCATTAATGTATTAAAGCATAAAACTAAACTACTTCATTATATTTTCTAACAATTAGCATCATATTGATACATGTACAATAATCTAACTGAAGGTGGTAATTGTTTTAAAAAATTTACAAGGTATTTCATAAACATAAAGTATTAATGTAGTTTTTGAATATTCCTCAATTATTATTAGTATTGTAAAACTCCATTCTATCGGCTGATGTCCATGAAACAGCTTGTAAGTTTAATTGATTTTTTTGTAGACTGATGCTGTTGGAGTTGCCCAAATTTTCGATTTTGTAATTAAAACAAATGTAAGTGATGTGAACGTGAGCCTAAAAAATGAGTAAAAACTGATCCAGATTACACACTGAAATTTTAAAAGGGTATTTCGGCTTTATCTAGGTAGCAATACGTTTAAAACGTGATCAGTAGATAGTAAGAGTTTATGACCTCAAGAAAGCTTAGAATACATAAAGTCATTAGAAATTCATGTGAGATGGGTTGTCTCAAATTGTCCGCATGATGTTGATTTGCGATATATGACAAGTGAACGAATATAATCTTGGTAAAGTCTTAGGGGAAGCACTATTCTCCCTTTATACTTTATTGAACTTTTCGCTTCAAGATGTTGACAATATCTACAAAACGACAGAAAAAAAACGCTCAACATTTATACTAATTCAAACATGTATATCAACGTAATATATAACATGTACAATTCTGCTGACATATTCGAATACTTTACGAGGAATTTAGTCGTTATCCACGCCGTTTATAAAAGTGGAGAGCAGGCGAAAGACAAACGGGTGCCATTCTACATACGTTTTTGGAATTGTCGCATCCGTTGCACCGGTAGATCGAAATAGATATAGCAAGTATGGACAAATGACAAAAGGTTACCTTTTTCATCCACTTTCATAATCGTGATAAATGTAAACATTCACCGGGATTAAGTACTCCTGGCAATAGCATAGCCAATATTGTCTTATCGAAATGTTTATATTTGGTCTTCTCCAACGTCTAGTATAAAAAACCCCTTTGGATATGTTGACGACCGTGACATAGGTTACAGTGATCCTGTCTATAGTACTTCAGCAATCGTAATTTAAGCACCAAGAGTGTACCAGGACCTCAAGTATAATACAATTGTTTCGTGTGATTGAAATATAAATATAAGCTTTTGCAAAAAGCGCATGTTTATTAATAGGCTTGAAAAATAAAAAATTGGGTTGTAATCTGAAATGAAAGTGAAGGAGCTTCGTAAGAGACTCTCAATAACTGTGTAGACACTATCAGACATTACGAACCTTTACATATTCAGTGCTGTTTAGTGCTGTTCAATGTAAACAATTTTGCCATAAATCTTCCATGTAATTACGTTAATTGAAAAATCTTGAATGGGCAACCATGTCTCGAGTAGAGGTCCTGGAAAGTTAAGTCTTGCATAAAATAATATCAGTGTAATATTCCATTGTTCTTTTATACCTCACTCACAACATTAGTAAGTACAATGTGGAGTCATCGCGTGTTATTTCATTAGAAAATCTATAGCAGAGAGATTTTGTAAATAAAAAAAAGTGGGGGTATTCCAAAAAACTGCTCAGACCCTGTAAAAAAAAGCTGAGGTGCAAAAAAAAATTTTTTTTCCATCGATTGCACCATTATTCGCCAATGAAATAGCTCCACGCCGTGACAAATTGTGAAAAGTAGAAATGTGACGTAAGATTTTAATTATCCATGTTATTTTTTTTTCTTTTTGTTTAGTTCATCATTCTTACTTGAAGCCTTCTCAGTGATCAGAAACAGGTAAGCATCCTACTTTACTTTGTGATAGTAAAAATTTGCTGATAATGTCCATCCTTTTAACTTTCTAGATGTACCCAAAATAAATGAAAAACCTTTAGAGTGCATCTGGACTTCAATGTGCCAAAAAAAAAAATTAAGCAGAGAGAAACGTTAAAATTGGACCACCACACTTTTCTCATAATTAAGGTCCAATATTTTTGGACATATATCATTTTAATCATGATTAAAATGAGAATATGAACTTTTTATTTTAAAAAAAAAAGTGGGTCCGGGATTTTTACAACTCGATTTTAAGTGTGGGGGGAAATATTTGTCACAAGCAGGTTCAAAATTTTAAATTTTTCTTTTCTGACCAATAGTATTGTCCCGCGTATATTATTTCCCGCTTTCGGACCATGAAATGTTTACTGCCTGTAATCTCAATTTGAGTACCCGCATGCGTAGTATTACAGCCTATTAAATCAAAGTCTTAGGACATTTATCGTCAACCCTGTGAGACAACAAAAATGATAAACCAAACTTTATGTACTAAGTAAAAACGCTTCATATTTAGAAGATATAATTTAGAGTATTTTGGAAATAGATCCAACTAGTTGTATAAATAATTTATGTATTTGAAGGATCGTATTTGTTGGATAAAGTACTCAGTGCCACAACCCGTTAAATCATAGTCTGAGATCAAATATGATCAACCCTGTAAGGCACAAAAAGGATAAAACAAACTTTATGTACTAAGTAGAAACGCTTCATATTTAAAACACATAATTTAGAGTACTTTGAAAATAGATTCAACTAGTTGTTTATTTTAATTTATGTATTTGAAGGGTCGTATTTGTTGGATAAAGTACTCAGTGCCACAACCCGTTAAATCATAGTCTGAGATCAAATATGATCGACCTTGTAAGGCACAAAAAGGATAAAACAAACTTTATGTACTAAGTAGAAACGCTTCATATTTAAAAGATATAATTTGGAGTATTTTGAAAATAGATCCAACTAGTTTTTTATTTAATTTATGTATTTGAATAGTCAAATTCATTAGATAAAGTACTCAGTGCCATAACCTGTGAAATCTAAACTGAGTTCAAATATGATCGACACTGTAAGGCACCAAAAGGATAAAACAAACTTTATGTACTAAGTAGAAACACTTCATATTCAAAAGATATAATTTGGAGTATTTTGAAAATAGATCCAACTAGTTGTTTATTTAATTTATGTATTTGAAAGGTCATATTTATTAGATAAAGTACTCAGTGCCATAGCCTGTTAAATCTAAACTGAGATCAAATATGGTGAAGTGTAGAACACAAAAAAGATGTATGAAATCGTAATATACATTAAGAAAGAACGTTTACAACATGAAAACTTTGTTTACTTCAGTAATATTAGATGGAACGTTCTTTAAAATTACAAACGCATCAAAAGGGTTACTGTTTTTGAGCGTATTACTTCACGGGAGCTTTAAAAAGGACAAATAGAAATGTGAATTTAGAAGTTTGGTTTATTTTTGTACCTTTCTAAAAATTTATTTTCATAAAAAAAAAAAAAAACCCCCCCACATTAACAAAATCTGGCTATGAATAAATTTCCTTTTATATTACTTGTACTAGTCGGAGATGAATGCTAAAAAATGTCACAGATTACGTTTTGGCACATTACAGTGAAGATGCACTCTACGAATTGTTTTTTTACGGATTACTCTCATTATTCGCAAGGGTGGTAGTGGTATACATCTTGTAATCCTTTGATTATGCTACACCTATGATTTTTAACGTTAAAGCAATGTTCCCAGCTTGTCGTAGAGTTGGTAGTATTTAGCAGCAATTGCAGTTATACCACTTGCATGTATTAATATAAGTCGAAACTTTAAACAACCTTCACATGAAAGCCTCGCGTCTGAAAAATATGACTGAAATAGTTTGTTATTAAATAGACATCCCTTAGTGCACATGGCTATCATCTTCGCGTTTAAACAGCTGCACTTGCATTCACCTTGTTCACTCGTTTATGCAACGACATTGCCTGAGTAATACTTTATGACAAATTCACATTATTATGTTATCCTTGCAGGTGTCAAGCCATTGTTTTTCTTTAGCAATTATACTTTATTTTACGTTCTGCTATGATTTATTATCCGTTTCAAGCCAAATAACAACGGCCGCATCTTATACCAAAGGCCACACGTTCCTTTTAGTTTCAATAAATGCTAGTACTTACCCTTCTTTGTAATAAGTATGAAGCGACCTCGTCTCAAATTTTTGTGCCAGTTAAAGATATTGGTTGAGATTGGTTTAAGAAGAGGTTCGATTAAACATTTCATACTAGGACATGCCGAATAAATATAGGTGATGCGAGAAGACCGAAAGGGGGTCGTATTATTTGAGTTCATTAATAGCGCAATTTAACAGGCTGTACGCTTCGTATCATTTTGCAAAATCTATCCGTTAATACTACATTTAGAATATAATTACCAGTTGATTCAATGGCACTTCAAGATGGTGTACTGTCCTTTAGTTTTTATTTTTAAATTTCAAAAGTGGCAATGCTTTCTTGACCTTTTGGATATTCTGGACTTGGATGACCACCCGAATTGAAAATTGATCCGGAGGCCAATTGTCGACAACGATGTCTTTACTCAGATCATTGTTGTCTTCGGCATTTTCAGCCTTGATCAGCCTCTTTCAAGGTAAAACCTCATGGGTGGTGTTCATCTGCCGGTCTATCAAACATACTTCAATTTTAAACGTTCCATATACCTCTTAATCCCGCACTTACTCAGAATGGTTTTGATAGCACCCCTGACCAACTTGATGTCATTTTGGTGGCTGACCGTATACGGCGACGGGGACTTTGTCATTGTATCAAGAATTAATTACACATTTCCCTTATTCAAAGCATGTTGTCATAAAATTACTGATTATTGAGGGAAAGATTAGGTTCCTCGCACATAGTTAAAAGATTAATTTCGTGCAGTCAATTATGTCTCAGTTTTGGTATCGGTTGGGTCAATACCAACCAAACAATTGACATTAATCCGACAAAGTGATTTCTGTCGGGTGGAACAATACCATGCAAAGATTGACAATCGAATTTGCTTAACTTGAATATAGTGGGGGGATGGGTTGACTTTAAATCTTGTAGTAACACATTTTGTGATGTAAGCTGCAAGCAACTATTTAAAGTTATGCAAACATCACGTTCTCCGATGACAATTGTTATTTTTTTTTGTGGAACTTCAAACTTTGTACATTATGCAATTCATCAAATAAACAAACGATGCAAATCGTGGCTAAACAAATAACTTAATTACTGAATGATCTCATGTATCTGAAACTAAAAGCTTAATCTATTATTACTTTTGAGGTCTTTATAAACATTTGTATTTAACGCTTCGGGAATTGTCAGGGTTGATCCTACACTACTCGCACAAAAACACACAAAAACACACACATACACACACATATACACACATATACACACATACACAAAAGGGTAAGGTTTCATAAACGTTACTCGTTGCATATAGCAAATTATTCGATGTATAAGGGAATATTATGAGGAAAGTATATTCTATTTTATTTTATTTTATTATAGAAATAGTAGAAAAACAGCGCTATGTATCTTTTTGTCTAAGTATTTCCCGTATCAGACCTCACAGTAGAGTAAACCAGCGCAATTCGCTACGGCCAAGCATTAGAATTAATTACGCAGAGCAGTCGCGTTGTTCCTGTATTTTTACAGCTTGCATAACCTTTTGAAAAAAATTAGATACGGGTATGCTTAATAAGATATTGTTTTTGTGTACCTACTGTTAAACTGACTTAATGGTCCGGGAATAGAGGTGGTTAAGCTGATATAAAAAACATTTAAAGTGCACCTAAGAAATACGTCCAAATGATAGCCTATAATAGATATGCATGTTTGGATTTCAAAGAACTAAAATAAAGCAATATATGGTTAAAAAATTTGGCATGACAAGTATGGGAGTAAAGCATTACATTTTAGAAAGTTTGAACAAAAAGAAAGAAAAGATATTAAAAAAGCCGAAATAATTGTTTCCTTCTTTTATATTTTCTTCTACACCGGAGGCAACTGATGCTTCGTAATATGCATGAGTGGAATAATACTTAAAAGACTTGATAGTATGTTTGTCAATAAAAATCACGTTAAACCCTAAAAATTGAAAGTCCATTTATACTAGTCAGGTACCAAAGGTCATACACAGTTTCGGTCCCAATTGGAATATCACAAAAAAACATAATATTGAATGAGAGCTCATCTGTGTATATATGATTATTTCACGTTTTTCATCCAGAAATTACTTATTCTAAATATGACTAGACCTACCAACCCCTCTTCAAGATATTCTTCTTTGCCTAACAGAGCAACTAGAAGTCGTAGTAGCTCCGTCTCGTCGGTGACAGACAATATTCAACAAGAAGATATGGTATCTATTGCTCCCATGAATACGTCGCAATTAAGCAGCAGAGATGATTCAGCAACTGTTGGTGCCTTTGTAAAATGTTTTCAGATAACAGGAATTAAAAATGATCTGAACAGTATAAAAAATGAGGTCAAGGAAGCCATCGTTACCGGAGAAATTTTGAGGGCACGACTTGACATGGTGGAAGATAAAATTGACAAAATATTGTCTATTCTTTCCGGTGAAGCTGCTGTTTCTTCAGCTACCCCCGCATTGACTAATGGAAATGTACCTCCTTTCCAAATAGGGGGTGCACTTTACAATAGTTTGTCGGTATGTCACCAAGAATAGAGAACCGTTCATATATCTAATCTACCTTGTAATTATAGGCCTGGATTAAAACGTCCATTGCTAACCAGAAGGTTGGTAATCTGGAGTGGAACCTATCTAAGGCATTTATGACGGTAGAGAACACCCGTATAACTAAAAATATTATCGATTTTGTTGGTGCTCAAATCACATTGTCAACCAAAAAGAACTGGACGGAATCCATTACCTACAACGATCTTCAAAACAAGATCAGAAATGTCTTTCGCCGTAAGCAGGATAACGAAAAGCAATCTCCCGCAGCAAAGCTTTTAAAAAATAAGAAAAGTACAAGAAAGGGAAGAAGAATTTCTGTAAGTTACGAATATGCAAGGCGTTTCCAAGGTTAATATTTAATATAATTGTAGAAATGCAAGCACAGAAAAAACGTGATGGTCAACGAGGAGTATGGCAAAAAAATGAGAGATGCTTATGGTGATGACATAGAGAAGCTCTTGATAGAGCAACTCCAAAGTGACGAGGAAAGCACGGATTCGGAAATAGGGATGACCGAAAAAAACTCACGCTTGCGGGTTATGGTGCCCCATTGGCGCACAAATGAGGTATACAATATGAGTGTATTCCTATTAATAGAATACATACTAAATCAATTCGTCTTTAGGCTCGTCGCGCCTTTCAACATTTCGATGAGTATGATCTCATTTTGAGAAAAAACGCCCAAAAAGAAAAGGAGACAAAGGATACGGGACGTTTCAAGCATGTGGTGATCAAGCCCGAATTTCTAAATCAGGCACCCGACTGGGCCCGAGTTCCTGAATTGTAAATAAACAATTTTTTTCTTCTTTTTTAATCTGCTCCCCCTTTTCCAACAACAATTTTTTACATATTCATAGTGGTTTATTGAAATTAAAAAAGGGCATAGGTGAATTAGCTTAAACATATATTTTTTTTTCTTGAGGAATTATTACAATGCAGCCGTTTTGAATTCGTGGATTACTAGAATTGTCAGAACTACATGCAACCGTGATTGCGTTGTGTATTCTATGTACAGGTAAAATCGAATGAACATTTGTATTTTCATAGCCTTTGCATATTTCCATAGTTTCATTTTCTAAAATGTTGTTACCAGGGTTGACGGGGATAAACCACCGTACGAAAGCGAATGTGTGGGGGGTAACACTGCCGTTAACATTTACGACGTGTTGAAAGAAATATTGTATCTCGCCGTAAAAGCAGGCAACGGACTCCGACGAATGATTGTTTTTAAAGAATGTTTGAATATACGCACCTTTCATCGATCTTGCCATACGGCTTTTGTACATAATATCAGATTGAAATTGTTTGGATATTCTGGCGTCGGCACCAACATAAATTGAAGGAATGTTATTGGAAAGTGAATTACCATGGTTGTTGCATAGATTTGTCGTGGTTAAATGAAAGAGATTGGTGAATGAACGATTTGGGTAGCATAGAGTGTAATATTCAATAAGAAGCATATGGTGTGAAGGATCGAGCGGAGTGGATTTAATTTCATCAAAGTTAGTAGGGATAATATTCGGATGAGAGTATAGCATTTCTGATCCGGTCACCACACCTCCCGAATTGGTATATTCATAGGAAGACAATTTGTAAAAATTAATGCGATCTTGAGGACTGGAGCTTGTGTATAAGGATTGGTTGATAGCGCTGGTGTTGTGGAGAATGTGGGCTTGATCTTTAGAAATGATATTGGTGCTTGTTAATTGTTTAATGAGAGACGAGATATGAATGCTTTCCAAAAAATTTGTCATGTACGAAGTTTGAATTGATCGAAGGTTTCTATTCTCTGTCGACTGCTTTAGGACACCATTCATTCTTTCGAGAGAGAAACAAGAAGTGTTGAATGTACTGCCATAGTATTCAATATTTTCTGACAGGTGGAGGACGTAATGATAGTTAGGTTTGATTGCCTCAGGGCCGAAAAGTACCACATAGTCTTTGCAAAAACAGCGGAAGAGTTCTCGTGCTTCGAATGCCTGGGCTGTAGTAATCGCGGGTTGTACAACAATTCTACAAGCTTGCACAAATTGTAACCAGTTTGCATAATGCTTTTTATGAAATCCATCAACTAATCTATCAGAAACAATCATGTACTTTAAGACATATTCGGAATAGTGCAAGGTCCAGATTTCGAATTCGATGCCCTTCATATAAGAAAAACCTCCTTTTATTTTGGCATGTATAGAGCTGCAACCGTTGGGCGTGATGATACTTGAAGCGAGTGCGGCCATACTGGAACATTTTTACACAAGGTTAGTAATGACATTTGCGTATATATAGTGTCATAAATTTATAATACCTCTGATAGTGTTGTGGTTTAAAAAATCCAAATTCTTCATACTTTGACATAATTGATTTTGCAAGACCCAGCCAAATGCAATGTAAATGATCCTGGGTGGTAGCTTTTACAAGATCAAGGTACCTCAAACTCCTTAAAACGCTATATCTCATACCGTGGGCCCTGTCTTGGCGATGTCTTTCGGCGTTATTATGGCTATTTAACCACTTGTCGGATTGAATGTCATTCAGCTTCTTATTGGCGTTTGCAGGATAATGCACAGCATCAAAGCCGGAATAATCCAAATTAGATGTGTCAGGAAAAACTTTAAACGATCTATCACATCGGAAACATGATCGCGTAGAAGAAAATCCAGTAAATCCGCTCAATTTTCGTTGCATGGGTAAATCGCACAAGATTTGATACAAACAGGCTCTGACAGTAGCACCGTAATCTTGGCCATGTTTTCCAGAGTTGAATGTAGACATTTGAACACCAAAATACAAGGAGCGAAGTTGGTTTGTAACAATGGATAATAGGCGTTGTGTTTGACAAGTGTTGGGTTCATGCGGTCCTTCGATTAATGCAAGCAGTATCGTGTTTTCTTTCTTTATGCGTTCCTCGACTGGTAAATTATTTACTTGCAGATAAAAAGCGACGCAAGAAGCGGAGGTAGTATCATATGGTTGGAATCCATCTATGTTTAACTGGGTTGTAAGTATATCTCGTCTTTACCTTTTTTTTTTTTTTTTTTTTTTTTTTTTTTTGTATTCTAACCTGCATTCAATGTCAAACATAAAGATCTACTGCTGTTTACAAAAGGGTCGCCACTGGGAGAAAGAATGCTTCTCCACATTTTTCCCTGGGAGCAATGGTACATCATATCAGTTGGGTTTACAGCCTCTTCAAAACTACGCCATTCTTCACACTTCTCCTCGAATCCTTCTCTCAGATACAACTTTTGGATCGAACTTATAAGACAATGGTATACAAACTTTTTGATTGGAGTATCGGAACCGTTTTGAAATAATGGGGTTTGACAAGGTACTTTTTTGAGGATATTGATAAATGTACATATTTGTGGAGGCCCAGGCTGTGTTAACCCGTTGCTTGTAGCATAAAGATAAACTGAATAGCATTTAGGACAAGTTGCGTAGACAGTCATATCTTTGGTAAGATCGATAAATCCAGTTTGAAGCTTGATCGTGGGTAACGATTTTGGAAACTCAAAATTGCTGAATAGCATACGGAACAGATCAAGTAATTTGTGTGTAGCGATGATAGTCAAGAAGTCCATTTGGAATATAAGTACAAAACAACAAATAAACAAGTAAGTGGGATCTTGTGGTATTCTGGGATGATTATTTTGTTGGACTACGATTGTTTCAATAAAGTTGCAAATATTTATTCCGAAATTCAAGCCTACCTTTTTTTATGATAAATTTTTCACCTTGATCATCCAAATCATCTAGCATTTTGAGAACTTCATCGGTCCAATATATCTCACTGCTGCTTTCGACAATAACCTGATTTTCATTATCATCATTTGCATCAATGCTATAGGATTGATCAAAGATAAAGCCTTCTTCATAATCGCGCTCATCATCTTGAAACATTACTCAGCATCATGTTATAAATCATTTTTTTGTATGCATACCTGAAGAGCATTCATCCTGAAAATGGTTATCAACTTGAGTCGAACTGATATTAACATGTGCAAACTCTGCTTCAATAACAGATACGTTCAAACGTGAAAATTCTAAGCTGGTGTCTACTACGGCGTCATCTATTAAAATTTCTGTTAGTATAGATTACAGTTTGTTGTAGGTAAATATCTGATGAGGGTTACACACTTTCTTCTAGTTCATCCAAACTTCTTTTGGAAGCTGCCGCCTTTTGGCATGACTCCTCGTACATTTTTTTTTCGGCATGTCGTGTAGCAGTATTGATTGGAACTGAGCAACCGCCACACTTGTTGCAATGGCAAATCTTGGTCCTTTTTTTTGTAGAAGACATTATGATAGATGATGGAATTTGTACCCGGTTTTTTTACTTTATATACAGGGCAACAAAGACGTGCCCAATATACCAATAGAAAATTTACTGACACATGGTCACACTAAGTCGGATTAGTTGTCAATGCAACTGTTTGAAAGGCTGAGAGTGGTACACAACTCCCATCGCACCTCTTTTTTTTTCATGTATGATGAAACGACAGAAGAAATAATGTCACACGACATTTTTGATGCATCATAACGACGTTTTCGCTTTAAAAATTACTTTCTATGTCCAATCGTATTAGGCATTATTTGTACATTTTATTTAGCTCAAGCAGATATGCTTTATTGTGCAACCTGAAAAATAATCATAGGATACTATTACATATAACATATTCTTTTTATGCTTTAATGCTAATCTTGAAGCAATAAAAACTACTTTTACAGATAAAAAAATGGAGTGTAAATGTATGCTCTATAAAATACACAATATCCATCAGGTATAAAATAATTCAACCAAAGTTTTTTTGTTTGTATTTTTTGTGAGAAACTTTATCTTGGTTTTTTTTTATTATTGCACGTTCTACTTATTGTTCTGTGAGTATATCAAGCTCTGATGAATTGAGCAATGTTCAGATTTTATCTTTAATGATAACTGATATCAAAAATCTTTGGAACATTTCATAAATATTCAACAATGTCGCATCTTTTGGGAAACACATGACATACATTGCTGCATTAATTACGTACTCAAGCAACATAAACCCACCATTTGTTTTTCAGGAGCTGATATAATTGGCTTTGGACGGTGAGTCAAATAAACTTGTCGGTATTGTTCTTTTTAAACAAAAACGATGCTATTCCGGCATATTGGTTATATCACGAATTTGCGTTTTTAACACTGTGTCGTGGTGTTCTTAACAGTTGCATTATCGATACCAAGGACATCCGCTATTGTAAGAATTGATCTTTTCGTTTATGTTTTTCAATACGCCAAAAAACTTTACCACCAATTACGACAGAAGTGAGTTTGTCCTCATATTTGAGGACACCCACAAAAGAAATCTGAAATCTTACGCGCAAATACTCAAGATGCTTGATAAGCTTTTTGGTCGCGGCTTCAGGACGGGGTGTGCCCTCTGTCCAGTTTATGTCTGCCCGTTCGAGTTGGAGACGAATTGCGGCATCGTCAAGCTCATCTCTTTCCTCCTCCGTTAGAGCCTTGTACATGACCGAAAGTACCAGAGGAGTGAGCTTTTCAGATGCCGCACCTGCAGATTGTTCGACTCTCTTTCGCTTGCAAAAGAGATTGAAAGGGTTTACAGCTCGAAGCTTCTCAGGGCAAGGATCGGCAGTGTCCTTATAGTACTGGGCTATTCCATGTTGGACTGAAAGCTCGTCGACTTCATACCCTAATCTCAAGTACTTGTCAAGTATTTTTTTCTCTGCTGCTTTTCGGGCTTCGGCTGCCTTCTGGCATTCTGCAAGAAATCCGGCAGGTAATCTTTCGAAATTGTTGTTCATCGTTACTGGAAATAATTATTTTATATAAATAAAAGCAGAATAAGACAACATGGAGTTCCCGGGCTCATTTCAGTGCTTAATTAGAAAGCAAGTCACTATTCTGAAAGTTTTTAAAACATGATTAAAAGCTTTTGAAATTAGTGGGAATGCAAATTTAGGTACCTAAATTATGTGGAGTTTTGACTGCTAAAAGGTCACCCCTTTTTATTTTAGGTCATTGAGGTGGAAATTTCCTCATTATAACACAACTCTAGGCTCCGACCAATGAGAGATCAGAGAATTTAAGGAACAATAATAAATCAAGGACAGCTATCTTACGATCTTCAACAAACCAAATGAATGGTCCATCATATAAAACTTCGATGGATCTGAGCTATAAAAAATACACGCCACAATATCTTCAGTCTTCTATAAATATCAGGGCTGTAGCAAAAGTAGGCTTAAAGAGGATACTTTTGCAGAAAAAAGGTATAAAAAAACAATAGGATCAATTAGAATTCTTGTCAGAGTTTATTGATGTTAAAGTTAACTAAAGATTTAAGAAGAGGAAAAATAAAGAGTATTTTTAATAAATGGAATGGACGAAGCTGAGGATACTACTCTTAACAATATGGGTATGCTATCAATAACAATATCTATATTGGACAAATAGTGCTACGCATAGTCAATAGAGAAGTAATAACAATAACATGTCTTAAGTTTGGACATTGGTGTTACGATACCGTGACACTTTAAAATAGTGACCGTCTTTAGCGAATTCCTTTTTTATGCCTGATCATGATTTAGCTATCATATATCAGTGATTATGAGATGTGAATTTATTATATGTATAATTTATATGTGTGATTTAGCACAAGGGCAAACCTGCCCGTCTAGTTAGCTCTTACTCAGTTTTTATACAAATAAATCGACAAGACTTATAATTGTATTCTCTTTATTTTTTTATCTGTTTTTTTCTGTAAAACTATTCTCTCTTAAAGTCTACTTTTACTACAATAGTAACATGACGTAGCAGAATTAATTTAAACTTTCATGTTCACAAATCCAAATGTATTATATTTATAGATGCAGTAATAGTTTGATTTAAGTATCCGAATTTGGTGTTAAGGCTGGTGAAAAAAAAAAGTTTTTTTTTTCGTTCTCCAACTGTTGTTTTAAGGAAAAGTAAAATTATATAAAGACTATTGGAGTAGTTTGAGACTGTTTATAAGATTGTTCTTTATGAATAAATGAAATATACGAGTATTTATCACAGCCGCGCACGGTTTTGTGAAAATACACACTCAGCTGATATTTTACACATACAAATGTAAAATTCATCAAATGACTGTGAAAACACACAATCAAAAAAAAAAAAAAAAATCCCATTCCCATAATTTTTTTTTTCTCCATTTGAATAAAAAAATATTTACATGTCATCATTTATTACGCCTCTTAAAAAAAAAAAAAAAAAAAAAAAAGAAAGCGTAAAAATAGCAACCTACTACAGTTCACGAAGAGAGCCAGCTGGACGATTACCAACTTTTTTACAAAAGGTGACATAAGGCCAAACAACCTTAAAAATATTCGGCGATTCCGAGTACCGGACGAGACCAACGACTTGGAGAATGTCGCTGACTGATACCACGGCATACTTCTTGTACTTTGCACCTCTTGAATTGCGGGCAACAGTTACAACATTGTAATTGTCGAACTTTTGCTGCTTCATTACTTCAACAATTGCCAAGAAATGCTCGACGCCATTGCGACTGTGGCTGAAGTAACATTGAACCTCACCAACAAACCAAACCGAAAGAGATCTAATTTCAATTAGGTAAGTACAATTGGAATATATTTATTAAATATCTTAACTAACCTATGCCCTGTACTTTTTGAAGTTTGAAACAAGACAATGTTGTTTGCTCTTGTTGTTAACTTCTTAGATTTTCTGTCCATTGCTGAAGAAAAAATAAGGTCGTCCTTCCAAGCCCGACTAGCAATTTCGATAGAAGACGAATCTATTGAAGTAGGAATAACGCCTTCCAATCGCTTGTAGTACGATCTCAAGGAATCGACAACTACCGACCTACGGACGCCACAACAAATGTCTTCATTGGATGATCCTTCAAGAGATTGAGTGACGAAAGGAGACCACAACTGCACACCAGAAAGATGAGCTCGATATGAGTCAGGGAGATCCACGGACTCAGGGAACTGAACCTTCAACAGAGCACGTACGGCCATCTTGTTGTAATTGGCTTGGTGGCGGAGAACATTAGAAGCGTTGGCCCCTACAAGATGTGTTGCCTTGATCAAATTGGTGAACTTTTTGATCGTGCGTTCCATTGGCCTACAAGAGTAAGACTTAAGTGGACCCATTCGTTCAATTAAGAAGGGAAGATGCGACAGATAATGGTTGTTCGAAGTAAAAACCCTAGCATTGATTCGACCTTCATCAATTTCAAGTTTGAGGAACTCATGCCATCTGTTGAAACAGCTACAAAAATGTTAGCCACTATCATTTAGGAGAACAGCATTTTTATATTACTTTTCATTTTCACAATATCAGCTGCCGAAATACGCCATTGAAGAGCAATCGAGCATCCATCGACCAGATTCATTAATACGGACTTACAATGATCGTTTTTAATGAGTGGGATCATGATAGTTGGAACGATATACAAGAGAAAATCGAGGTAATCGACAGCTCTTGAAATACCCACACTTGAACTCCAGGTCCCTTCAAAAGCGGATGGTATATCTACCCTGCTGTTGTTCACTCGAGAATCAATCACACCAAAAATGTTTTTATTGTCGCTGCTCAATTGAAACGTGTAGTTGGCACTGTTCACGATACTACATGTTTTAAATTTTTCGTTCTTTTGTGGATTCAAAAGATTGTAGACCAAGGTGCTAATACCTCTGCCAATTAGGTGCATTTCGTCGCCAAGAAAGAAAGGAGTTCCACTGAAAGTTGGGAGTGAACTAACCAAAGGATCAACACCGGGCATGTCAAGGATCTGAAATATATGTTTAGTACGACATCAACATTTTGTGTGATCTAATCAATATTTACCGGATCTCCGTAAATCAACTCATCTCTTGACCTCATTGTCTTATTCGTATCCACGAAGTACACACCATGTTGTGATCCTTCAGCGTGTACACCGGCTACGTGGCACAGTCTACAGCCATGCTCGCTCATATGTCCACGATGGTTCATTAGATCAGCAATTCCAGGGATATCACCGGTCATGCCAAGCAGAAAGACTTTGCTTTGGTGGACGATCTCACCATTTTTTTCCACCATAAATCCTTGAACACTCAACGAATTGATCTCGTCAATGATTGGTTTCAAAAAACTCATCAAATACTTTGGCTTTTTAGGGCCGGGAATGATGGCCAATGGGATCATCATTGACTCTTTTGCCCTGTGAACCAGATAAGTTAAAATTTAAAATACGGCAAGGCATAGACTAATTTACATACCTTTTTGACGCAGGGATATTCATCACCATGCAGTGAACGAGTGTTTGAGAACTGCCAGGTTTAGATTTATTGGGAAATCCATCGACGTACAAAACAAGGCAGATGTCATTGCGTGTAAGCAAGTTCTGATCAAGATACTGCTTATACACCGAACCCGAAAACATATCAATGTACGTGTCTTCTTCATCGTACTCATCAAATTCGCCGGAATATTTGAAGTCTTCTCGGATTTCATCATCGACCAATAGTTCAGCGAGGGATGCGCCAACAGAAGATATCCCCATCGTTTGGAAAGCAGTCTGAGGTGTAGAGTCACCAGTACGAATTGATGCCTCAGCTTTTTCCTGGTCTTGATAACGCTCATTGTTACAATCAGGATTGATACAGCGTAATTGCTGTACGTTTTCATCGAAAAGAAAACACCCATTGCGACACACATCAAACGTCTTTACGGAGTCAATACTACCTTTGTTGAGGAGTCTGTGGATAGCATCAGGAGAAGCGACAGGACCACCCAAATCTAATCAGAAGTTAGTATCACAGAGATTTTGAAACTAGATGATTATCTACCTGAAACAACAGCCGGATCAATCAATGAAAGGAGGTTGGAATTGATGTGCTTTACAACATCACGCTGGACTTGTCTAGAGACGCCATTATGATCCAGAAGTTTAATCAAGCCAATGCCGAATTTCTGGATTCTGTTCCAGTCATAGTCGTGATCAAAATGCTTGTATTTGATAGCGTTTTCATACACAACATCAGCTGAGGATAGCGACTCTAGTAAGTTTTTGTAGGTTAGTTTAGATCCAGTCATCACAAACCCAAAAGTGATGATAGATATTACCAAGTGTTTCCTCCATAGCGGTATCGATATCATCATATGTTGCAGATGGTCGCGCAATAGTAGGTTCTTGAACACCATTCATCTGATGACTACTATCATTTAACAAATCTCTCAAAGTAAACGTTGAGCAGTTGTCTTTTGACTGATGTTGACGCATCATATTATTATTTAAAAATAAAAGACCGCACAAGGGGCAATCGACGCTGTATGCAGAGGACATTTTTTTTTTAAAGAAAAGGAAAATAAGAAAGAAACAGTTCAGTTTGTAGTTTGACATTTATATGTCGTTACGAAGGTGCTGGAATACTCCAAGTTTAAATCACAGATGATAATTACGTATTGACAGAATTTACTTTAAGAGTTAACGCGCTGTCATTATGGCGTCATTATGTAAATTTAAATCAGCGTACATTTGTTGAAGTATTTAAAAACACGTCTTTTTTTCAATTCTTTATAATAACAATATTTGAAAACAATGCCATACAATCTTAACGATCTCGTGCGTTCCAACCAAGAAATTCGTAACGAGTTGAAACAACTGACAGATGTTATATCACAACTTGTTAAAGCAAATGCCAACGCCTTGATGAATTCAAGAGATTCTGGCAGCGACACCTCAAGTGTGACATTTGAAGGTAAATTTGAATAATAAAACGTTTTATTTCAATAAAAATTAATCAATTAGTCTACTGTAGCTGCTACGGAGCCAATATGCAATGTTCCTGAGAGGGTCATCGGTCGGTATCCATTTGGGAAAGACGGTGACAAAGTGCCAAGTGACAGGCAAGCACTTTGGGATTTCATTTTGTGCATTCGACCCGAGTTCAAGGCTTCACCTACTGACAGCTTGAAAGAAGAGGAGACGAAGATCGAGCAGGTGAAATCGCTTCTCAGTATTTTGAGAGGTTATGCCAAGACCTGTTTTCAAGAATTGAAGTTTGAGGTTTTAAAGAATCCTGACTTGGTAGACTGTACCTGGGGTATGTTGAGTACTGACTTAAGGTTAAAGTACATTGTACTCTTGGAGAAGTTGGCAAGAAAAAGTAAGATCGAGCTGGATACATGCCAAAATCGATGGGGCGCAGAGAGGCTGTTGGCTAATGCAGCTCACAACAGTTTGGGTAAAAAGGTAACTGCCAATATAGTAGCATAAGTCTTATTATAAATCTAATTACTTTTATTTAGCGCACATTAATCCAACAGTCTGGATCTTTATCCAACGATGAAGAGGAAATCCCCTCTGATAATGAGTTGGAGCAGGCGAGCCGTGATGGAGAAGAAAATAGTGGCGGAGAAAATCACATGGCTGTCGCGAAACCCACACTAAAGAAGAAGAGAAGAAGAATAGTTCGCCCTTTAAAATATTAGATGACATTAATAAACCAGTTTTTTTTGTCTCTTTACTTCTCTTTCTTTCACTTTCTCTCACTTTTCACTTTCAATGGAATAATAATTTTATATTTCAATTCATATAATACATTACAGTAAGGTAAGTTACAGTTGTTAAATCAAACAGATTTGCAATAGTAGCGAGTGTATGTACTCATCTTATCCGGTCAAGACATTTTAGGTGTTGACCAGAGATTGTTTAAATCATGATATATCAAAGGTAATAGAAGTTGCTTATGATGTCCAATACGTCTCTTTCTAATTTGTATGTTTTATAGATGCTGAGCACTTCACTGTCAATAACTAGGTATCATAAAGAATATAAGACTAATTGTTTTTAGGCTGTTTTTTTATATTTTAGTCTCTTTTTTTTTTTTTTAGGCTTTTTATTATTATTTTAGTCTCTTTTTTTTTGTTTTAGGCTCTTTTTTTCCAGACTATATTTTATCATAGGCTGTTTATTCTAGGTTGTTTCTAAGAACTTCGTGGCTCTTTACCAGTATACATGTAAGTCTGTCAGGCAAATCTGTTACTTCCTTAGCAGGTTCTTAGTATGTAAGTAAATATCTCTACCAGGATAATTCCATATAGATAGTAAAGATAACGAGTGGTATACTTAAAATCGCTTCCAGTTTAAAATCTCAAAATAAATACAAATAAATACAAATAAATCATTTTTAAAACAAAATTTAAACGTCTTTTTTAAACCATATTTCCTATGGAAGCACCATATTAATGTGAACAATTAATAAACTAGTGTTGAATATCAAGTGTGTATTTGTAAAAAGGATGCATTTGTAAGAATAATAATGCAATGTACGATTGGTAAAAGGCCCACATACATGTGTAAATAAACAGCGTATAACGGTAAAAAACTACCATTGGATGTGAAAACGCACAACTACTCAATGTGAGTTTTAACAATCATTCATTGTGAATTTACACAAAATGCACCATCATTGATTGCTTAAATCGGCCATTTAAGCAATCAATGATGGTGTATTTTTGGTGTGTTTTAGCAACATTTTACCATTTGGTGCGCCGCTGTGTATATAAAAGACTGTATGCTGTGTTCATATCTCTAGTGGTATCCTGAAGTTATCATTGATTAACCAAAAATGTATACGATTATTACATAGTCACTGATTGATTCTTGTTCTAAGATATGTTAAGTCTTCTTAACTCTCTTTGTTTAAAACCAAATTTTAAGTATTTCTCAGATGCACTAAATTAGACTTGTGATGTAATATCCTTGAAGTTCTTACTATGTCATTTATTGTTAAGCTTATATCACAAATGGTGTCAGCATGGATAAACCTTTGTTAGCTCTAATATGGCTATCGCCTTGCTAGGTCATCACATTATTATCTCATAACGTTACAGTTCTAAAAATAGAACTAATGGTGACCGAAGGGCCATACTCTGGTAATGAATGCTCAGAAATGTCTGAGAACACTCTTGGAACGATTTAATCCAAAATCTACTCTATAAAAAATTAAAGAGCCAGCGAGCCGAATCTAGGATCAATTTTATTTGAAAAATTAGTACAAGAAAAAAAAACTGAGGGGTATTCTCTAGGTCTGCTACGAGTATTTACATATCATTTGATTACAAATTTTATGATTTTTTTGCACGGTAAGAAAAAGTATGTGAAAATTATTGGAAATTATTGTGCAGCCTTATTGTTGGAAAATGCATTTTTCAAACATTTTTTATTGGACAATATTTTCCAACAAGATTAATATATTTTGGTTGAGCAATAAAGTTGTGTGAATACTGTGTGAAAAATATTGTATAATAATATTGTATAATAATATCGTATAATAATAACGTATAATAATAACGTATAATAATAACGTATAATAATATTACATAATATTGTATAATAATACTGTATAATAATACTGTATATTGGTAGTTATAAATAGATTTTATTAAAGAAATTAAAGAAAAAAAAAGCACCGAAAGAGGCACTACGAATGGTTTCGATGAAGATGAGGCTGTCAAAGCTATTGTGACATTAGTCTGGCACGTCGAAGATCCCTTTTAAGTATAGAAAAGTTGACTTAGTTAATACGTTTTTCAATTATCACATTAATTACTCATTTATTATCTTTGTCGTCTCTGGTAGGCGGACATTTGTGTCCATTTTGTCTGTAGAATGATCAGACAAGGTCAACGATCGTGACATCGTCTAATAACATCCAACTCGTTGTATTCTTGCAATGCAATCTCAAACGTGTTCTCAGCCATTTCCAGCTTATAGTCATGACCAAGCCCTCCCCATTCAACGAATTCCAGTTCCCCGTGTGCATTTCGCATACTTTGTACACTTACCAGAGCTGCACGGTTAACACACAGGTACAACTCATTGTACTGATCATTCTCAGATAAGTGGGCTTGGAAGTATTGGAAAAACCCGGTCTTTCCGTTGAGATTGGAAGGTCTAGGTATACGATTGCCAATTGTTTCACCTTGATAGACACGCAATGATTGTGTCGTTTCGACGGCAGTCGCTCTTTCCACATGTTGACGGACAAGATTCGTCAGGTCAGCAATCGCTGCATCCATACGATCGAGTCGGTCCATCACGTTATTATGATTTTCTGTCATACGAGTTTGTACTTGATTTAAAGCATTGGATAACTCTTCGTTTGATGGTGTTATTCCTTCTTGTCTGGGAGGCATTGTAACGTTTAGAGAGAAAGGTGAAGAAACAGGAAAAGTAAGTTTCGAATAATTTTAATAAACAATAGTCACCAAAAATCCGGCCCGAAACATGAGCTCAATACCACCTCTATTTTCTTACTCATCAATCAGTTCTATAAAAAACATAAATAACATAGAATGGTACAGAAACTTAAATGCAGTTTTTGCCCACGATACCTTACTCCAAGGTCTTTGCAGAAGCATTTAAAAGACCATAAAAAACAAAAAAAAGTTCAATTGAACCTGAGAAGAGAACAAGGTGACTGAGTTTAGCTTCATTGCAACGATTTAAAAGTACTAATCTGATGTGCTCTAAAGAACGAAATGTTGTTTCTCCAATGGAAATTTCCGCTCGTGCAGTTAGCGTCGTTGAATCAGAAGGAGATGCTATGGAATTTGTGTATGAAGGTACTTAAAAATTATTAAATTGTTTTAAACTTTTCTTACTCTAATTAAGCAGCAGACAACGACATTCCTGCTGAAGACTTCACTGCACAGTCTGAAGATTTTGGAGCTGCCGCTCTTGAAGAGTTGGAAGAGCCTCAAGAAGAATGAATCAGAGACAAAGATGGTGGTTACAATAATAACCTGTTCCTAAATCTTAAAAATTTTAAAACCTCCGCTAGGGTTCCTGATGACATCACTGTCGATCACGACAAACTCGCTAACCTAAGCTATACTGAAAAGAAAAGCATAGAGTTTGAATCGTTGCTTGCCAAGTCGAGCGCATCTAAAAATGGCAAAGAACGCATCATAAAATGGGTTAATTGCTATTTGGAAGAAATTGGCGTTGGTAAGGGTTTAGAATAAAGCGCATTATGACATTTAGCTCACAACTAATTTTGACAGGTCACAAAACGCTCTTAACCCAATTTCGATCGAGCAAGAAAGAACTTGCTGTATTTTGCCCTGTTCAAACAGATAAGTATGACATGTGCTTAAAGGGGCACGCCATTAAATACCCGAATACTTTCACCAAGCCACAAAAACTACAGCAAGAATCTTTAAATCTTAAAAATTAAGTGGAGAAAAAACACCCGAATTTTTTTTTGGCTGTGGAGCTGACTGAGAATCGAAAAATCTTACAGATTAAGTGGGTGATTTTTGGCTTGAAAATAAAGAGGCTGACTGAGAATCGAAAAATCTTAAAATTTAAGTGGGGGACTGACTGAAAGTCAAAAAATCTTACAGATTAAGTTGAATTTGACTTAGCAAAAAAAAAAAAAAAAAAAAAAAAAAAAAAAAAAAAAAAAAAAAACCCAAAAAATAGCATATGTATAGTTTTTATTGGACATTTAAGTTTGTTCTATCAAACAAGATAGACAGTTTATAAGATAAAGAAAAAGGTAATTGTGAGACTGGGTAAATTGAATATCGTTTTATTATTGAATAAGAGGATGGTTTATATAGGAATTGACAAAGTCTTTCGGTACTTGTCAATTAATAGAGCAGGCTGAGAGAATGATTTATAATGTGAACATATTGCAGTAAGCATGTGTGGACCATGCGTGCATTGTAAGCTGTGGTATTATTTATAAGTTGTTTTTATCCTTTGTTAATGCAGATGTTGCGTGTAAACCGCGTGTACGTGAGGTGACACAAAATAGCTATTTCGAGTTTCTTCGCTAAAGTAACTCACAGAATAGTGCTTGTATACACTTCGGGATATTTGTGTATACAACAAAGTTTACTTTGGGACCAAAGGCTCATCCAAAAGACTTAGAAAATAGATGGCGTTTGATCTAACGCTTGAATATACGTAGTCATTGGCTTCAAAACACCGGTGCAGAAGCTCTATGGTTGCTTTAATCATTAAAAATCTACATGCTGTTCCCCTCGTTTTTCTTTTGAAATAAGAAAGCTTTTATTTTATCCTCAAAACTGTCGTCTACTTCACCTAAGACCATGTCCTCAGGTAAATCATCCTTATCAAGGCCGAGAAACATTGTCATGACTTGATCTTGATTATAATTCTTCTTGATGTTCGAAGGAAAAACGAGGTGAAGAAAATCCAAAACAATTGTAAGGATTGCGTGGCGACTGTAATAAGTGTCAGGAAAATTTGTGTCGCTTCTGACAAAGCTGTACAGTTCTGCCATATTATCATAATAATTGGTCATCTGATACTTGCGAGCATCCCTGATCATTTGAGGTTTGCCACCTGGTAACTTCGCAAGCTCCTCCTCAAAATCAACAAAAAGTGTTCTGAGTATTTTAACACGCGTGGTTACGACTGCTTCATCCACCATCTTCTTTTGATAGTACTTCTTGTTGCGGATTTGCGTAGCTGTTAATACTGATTCTTGATTTAACAAAGTCTTGTCAGCCTTCTTCTTCTCGTAGTATCTTGTGTTGGCGCCACAACGTCCAGCTTTGTAGCTACGGCCTTTAATGGTCTCCACTTTGGTCCGGTTTTGTTTAGTCATAGAGTGCATCTTCATTGTAATGTGCCAAAACGTAATCTGTGACATTTTTGAGCATTCATCTCCGACTAGTACAAGTAATATAAAAGGGAATTTTTTTATAGCCAGATTTTTTTAATGTGGGGAGAAATTTTTTTTTTTTAAGAAAATTTTTCAGGGAAATATATTTTATTTGGTGGGAGTCTAAATTGTTTTTGTATTTTTTTTTTTTTTTTTTTTTTTTAGATTGAAAGTCATCAAGGAGCAACTAAACAGCACGTCTGTGGGATCGATATTCTTTGGAAAACTTACTGATAATATCTTCAGCTTCCATGACATCGTTACCCTTGCTGTAAGCGTCAATATATCTATAAGAACGATTATAATATCGTCTATTGATTTTAGGACCGAAAACAGCCTCATCATGGTCAAGAAACTCTTCGATTCTTGACTTCAGAGTGTCAAACGAGTAATCACATTCTATTCGTGCAAATCGTTTAGCTGCACCCCAATGTCTTTCAATCCAATTGCACTCACAATGGTACTTAGGGTATAGGGTGAAAAGGTGACCAGCCTTGGATGTTTGGGTCTCCAGCATATTCTTCTGGGCCTTGAAATCAGGTTGTTGTGACAACAAGTATTCGGCACAGCTGCCAGGTTTAGCCTGAGGGTCGTGTGGAGTACCTCTCACACAAACCCTTCTCAAAGGCTCATTTCTGCCGAGCAGGCCACGTTCTCTCAACAAACGAAGAGTTCACTTGAACTTCTCACGTTTCTACAGAGTTAATGATAATAAAGATGTCAGTTCTTTATATATTTATGTTATATAATTAAATTTACTTGTGCGTGTTGGTACTTTTCGACGAGTGCATTGGTATCAAACGCCTGTCCTTTGGCACGCTGTCTGTTTATCTCCTTCATGGCGGCATCCACGTTCGTAGATTCCATGGTATACATACTTTGAGGCTTGACGATGCCGTTTCTATCTACATAAGTGGTATCCCGAAACCTATACAGGGTAGAAGACTTTACTTTGCTAGTCCCGGAAGTCATCCTCGAGGCAACAAGAGCATCGTCCGCAAAGGCTTTATGGTTCGAGCTCTGGTCAAAGGCAAAGATACCAACACAATTAGGATGTAATTCATTGAAAAGATGAATTACATCATATAATTGACACGTCAGATCTCTGTTTGTCCAATAACCATCGCCGTTACTGTTGCCAGGGAAGAAGATGACTCTTGATATCAAATTGACACCATTGATGGTACCTCTCATTGTTCCGTGGCAGGGACACACGAATGAACTGATCATAATAGATCTTCCTTGACCTTTAGGAAGAATCATGGTTTCGTTCTTCTCACACCAACGAGTGACTTTACAATCATTTGAATAAAAGATTGATTCGTCGTGAGTAACTAAAACCATCTTTTTTTCATTATCCTTTAGGCTAGGTTGAACTGGATCAGCATTCTCATTATCCAAGGGATAGGTTTCCATACGCTTATGCCATTCCATCATTTGTTGGGCCCACTTAATTCGATATCTGACAACATCATCCCGCTCATGGCCATCAAAGTATGTTCGATCCTTTCCTACACACATATGCCCAAAAATATAATCAAGCTAAAGCATTAGTATATATGCTAAGTTTTTACATATTGTATTTACCTGTTTTATAATCAAAACCCCAAGCCTTCAGTGTGGAAATCGGTGTAGATTTATAAAATAAAAACAAGAAAATTATCAAACTTGCAAAAATTAACTAAGGCTTTATTAAACAAATAAAAGGGGGTCTTTATATACACATTATTTCAGACATTGATCACAGATGGGCTGATGACGGTCGTGGGTAGATTCATCCAGATAATACTCGGATGTAATGATCCCATATAGAAAGGCCATAATGAGATGTCAATAACAATAACAATAACATTCATTCTTAAACTGTGTATGTCTTGTAGCACAATATTCAGGGGAAAATGTAGTTCTTAATTCACATAGCTGTGGCACCTCAATGTGGCTGATGTAACCTTCATATGTGTTCATATCAATGTTATTATTTAAATGTATGTCTTATACTTGTATGAAGGATGATATGAGATCAAGCCTGTACATAAAGTAAATGATCAGTATTTAATATAACAGTATCAATAAGAATTATATTTAGAATTATCAAATGGAAGATTTAAGAAGTGTAGATAGAGTCATATATTAAGTATATAGCCTCGATCACGACATTCAGGTAGGTTGCCAGAGCAACGTTCGACAATGGATGCTCTGGCTGAGAGGAAATGACATCGGCACCGGCCTCGACATCATTCTCCAACTCAAGTAACTCAGGGAGCACTTCTTGTCGTATATGCTGACGAAGAGCAGGGATACTTCTACGGACAGGGTCTTGAATCCTGAGCCAGGTGATGCATCTTTCCTTCACATCAGGACCGCTGAGAATTGATTTTCTCTTCGCATGTTTTCCTTGCTGATGACATGGAATAACACCAGTGTTTAACCAGGCTTCAAACCACTTTCTGTCAGCACGATGACGATAGGATTTCGAAGCTTGGATCCAGTGCATGTTTACCGCAAGCTTCGTTGCTTCCACAAAAGTTTTACCGTCTAATAGCTGCAACATAACATGCTTTACAACCACGTACTTCAGAAATTGTTTAACACCGTTGTGGTGTTGGTCGCTGGTGGTGTTACCAGAGATACGGATTTTCGATTCCAAAAGGGGCAAAGACTCGCGAATCTTTACCAAACTTGCTTCGTCGGGTCTTCTGGGTTTCTCCTTCTTCTCTACTTGAGGTGGTGTAGGAACCTGTTGAACCACGGGGAAAAAATCATTAATCGAATGACAGCCTACAGCTGCCTTGGCTGCAGCAGATCTCTTTCTACTGAGCGTCTCTCTTGTAGGGAGAAGTTTACGCTTAAACTTCTGTTCCGCGGTTTTTTCGGTTGCGTTGCTCCAGGAAATGGGGAAAGCTTCTGCGTAAACTTCTTCTGGTCGAGGCATGTCAGCGATTTCAGCCTCTTTGGCAATTGCTTCATTAGCAATGTACTCAGCAGCAGCAATTTTTTCCATTTGAATGAATTTAGCTTTTCTTCCAATGGTGATTCTTTTTCTTGATTTAGCCATAATGAATATTGATATAGATATGTAAATTTATAAAAGTAATTTTAAAAGAATAATTACAAGGTACAAAAATAAACCCAAACTTAGTTTTAAATTCACAATTCTATTTGTCATTTTTAAAGCTCCCGTGAAGTAATACGCTCAAAAACAGTAACCCTTTTGATGCGTTTTTAGTTTTAAAGAACGTTATATCTAATATTACTGAAGTAAACAAAGTTTCCAGGTTGTAGACGTTCTTACTTAATGCATATCCGATTTCATACATCTTTTTTGTGTTTTACACTTCACCATATTTGATCTCAGTTTAAATTTAGCAGGTTATGGCACTGAGTACTTTATCTAATGAATATGACCTTTCAAATACATAAATTAAATTAAACAGCTAGTTGGATCTATTTTCCAAATACTCTAAACTATATCTTTTGAATATGAAGTGTTTGTACTTAGTACATAAAGTTTGTTTTATTCTTTTTGTGCCTTACAGTGTTGATCATATTTGATCTCAGACTCTGATATAACGGGTTGTGGCACTGTGTACTTTATCTAACGAATACGACCCTTCAAATACATAAATTAAAATAAACAGCTAGTTGGATCTATTTTCAAAATAGTCTTAACTATATCTTTTGAATATGAAGTGTTTCTACTTAGTACATAAAGTTTGTTTTATCCTTTTTGTGCCTTACAGTGTTGATCATATTTGATCTCAGACTCTGATATAACGGGTTGTGGCACTGTGTACTTTATCTAACGAATACGACCCCTCAAATACATAAATTAAAATAAAGAACTAGTTGGATCTATTTTCAAAATACTCTAAATTATATCTTTTAAATATGAAGCGTTTCTACTTAGTACATAAAGTTTGTTTTATCCTTTTTGTGTCTTACAGGGTTGACAGTAAATGTCCTCAGACTTTGATTTAATAGGCTGCGTTACTACGCATGCGGGTACTCAAATTGAGAGTACAGGCAGTAAGCATTTCATGGTCCGAAGGCGGCAAATACTATACGCGGGACAATACTATTGGTCGGAAAAGAAAAATTTAAAATTTTGAACCTCCTTGTGACAATTATTCCCCCCCCCCCACACCTAAAATCCAGTTGTAAAAATCCCGGACACACTTTTTTTTTTAGAATAAAAACTTCATATTCTCATTTTAATCATGATTAAAATGATGTCTGTCCAGAAATATTGGACTTTAATTATGAGGAAAGTGTGGTGGTCCAGTTTTAACGTTTCTCTCTGCTTAAAATTTTTTTTTTGGCATATTGAAGTCCTGATGCACTCTAAGATTGCGAACATCAGTGACTAATCGGATTTTATCAAATGTAAAAATTCCATCAGAATTTTTACGACCCACAACAAGTAATGGAGCATTAAAACCTGTGTGAGACGTGGAAACGTCAATAACACCTTCATTCAACCTGGTACTAATTTGCTTTCGAACAGCAGCTTCATAAGCAAATGGTAATGGATATTGTTTTTTGAATGAAATACAACCAGGTTTTGTATTTAAATTTATAACTGCTCCTGGTAAATTACAGTATGTACTTTTCATGTCGATTTTAGAATTAGTCATCAGCAACGGATTAAGAACTTTCATCATGCTATCCCGTTCAACTTTAGCTCCGTAAGGACTACTGTTAGGTTTAGAAATAGGATCAGCAGGCGAAGGAGGAAAGGGATTATTATTTTGTAAATCAAAATGTGATAAAGCTAAACCTGTTAACCCAATTCGTAATTGATGAAATAAATCCACACCGATTAAGGCTGGAATATGCTTGTTATTATCAGTTTTATAGAAATCAAAAATTTCAAATGTATGAGCAAAAGTTTTGTTATTGTAAAATAAATTTATTAAAACATTTCCTTGTCTATTACAAACATTATCAACATGTCCCAATTGTACTGTTCCCAAAGAAGGATGGATAGAAACGGAGTCACCCAAGAAAGAAGCGAAGGAGGGAAAAATCATACTGAAGGTAGCACCAGTGTCAATGATGGCGTATGTTCTAATGTTTTGAATAATAACA
The DNA here is from genome assembly GCF_025094135.1 of Mucor mucedo. Classification (NCBI taxonomy): domain Eukaryota; kingdom Fungi; phylum Mucoromycota; class Mucoromycetes; order Mucorales; family Mucoraceae; genus Mucor; species Mucor mucedo. The sequence continues at coordinate 71,095 of NW_026252396.1, read as the reverse complement.
GGAATAATAATCATGTTAGATTTGTTATCTGGAGGCAGACTAAATTCAGTGTGAAACTTACATTGTTGGGCACGGCGGGCAATCTCTCGTGCAGCATCATCTGCTGTATCTGTATCAGTAGATAAAGATGGCTCGGACACACTACTTGTTCTCATAATATTAGCATTGTTTTCCCAAGATTGGGATGTACCCAAAGAAGTAGCATACTCAGCGGTGGCAACAGCATCTGCAATATAGTTATTATTGGCTCGACCAGGACCGAAATTCATGGCGCCCAGATGATAGTCGCGAGGTGATTCATCACCGGTAGTATCGTTTCTTCTTGATGTGTTACATATATGACTACGAGACCAACCAAAGACTCCACAAGTATAGCACTCTTTATCAGTAGGTGCATGATCAGGTAAAGTATTGTTATTAGCATTGGCAGCTCTACACTCTGAAGTCTTGTGGGTATGAGCCCGACGGAACGTACAGTATTTATCAATTCTTGCCTTCGCTTGTCGAATAGGAACAACAGGACGCGTATGCGTAGGATACGATGGAATAATGGCTTCAGTAACGCTGGCATGTCTAGACAATCTAGAAGATTGATGGAATTCATCATCTTGGTTGATACTTGTAACAGGACGTTTAGGGGCACGGGGAGCAGATTCCAAAAATGGTACAGATTTCTTGTCTTTAAAAAAACAATTCGATAATTTTCGCGCTAATCCAGCAAGAATGTCTAAATTCAATTGCTTGTACTCGGGTAAAGTGAGCGATAGAAACTTGGCTTGATAACACGTCAGGTAAAGCACATAAAAAGTTCTCGGCTAGTAAAGACTCGGGTAATACTTGATCTACCGCTCTACGACGAAGGCTGTTAAACCTATCAATAAAGTTTTCTAAAGACTCATTACGCCCCATTACAATAGCATTAAGTTCCCTGGCACAATTATTTCGTTCTGTTGAGGATGTCATAGATTATAATAAAAGAATCATCACATTTTACATAATAATGGATGATCATGTATAAATATTCATGGCTCACACTTCGCCCCATTTGTTATCATCAGAACTGTTGGTGTCTGTGCACAAGGTGATTTGCCTTGTGACGAGTAAAATATTATAATACCATAAAATTATAGTACAATCCCATAGGCGGAATATTCGGTTACTGAATATTACACGCACTAAACTTTCTCTTTGGCATTTACGTAATGTCACCTGCGGAGATGAATTTAGATCCTCACGTACTTTTGTCTTTACTTTGTAAGGCAGGAATTACTTCATAACATATTTATTTAAACAGACATTACGTATAACATTATATCATATTCCTCTAACGCGTCACATATATTATCCGAAAGCCATCTAATCATTTAGTATAAATACCTGTAGTTTTTGCTAGTAGAATTCCCGAATCTAAATTTTCTCGAAATAAAAGATATACAAAGTTCTAACAGAATTTTCTTTTGTTACCTTAATTTACATTTTATCTCCATCCCAAACACGTTCTTCCTGGGCATTTAAACCGTAGCGTTCTTGAATGCAACCGCAAAATTATTCCAAGTAGGATCACCAAGTCCTTTGCACCGAAAGTCAGAAAGATATTCTTCAAACCAAGTTCTAGTAGTACCAGATAAGCAAGCAGGGATAACACGCAGATAATTAGAGTTCAAGTCTAGTCCATGACAATTCATGACATCCATAAAATTTCTAATACATGTATTAATATCTTCAAGAACATGAACACCAGGGATATTGTTATGTCCTTTCCAACAAAAAGCGGGTAGATTTCTTGGTACAACATGAGATTTTTTAAGACCTTCTATCTTCATAGTAGGTTCATCAGCTTTGGTCAGTTCTTGTAGTTCTACTTGTAAAGCCTTCGCCGCCTTCTTTAATAACACAATGTCACCAATTCTCTTGTTTAAACGAATGTGTTTGTTATTGACAGACAAATCACTTTCCGGGTCTGCTGCAACATATAGGCTTAAAGAGTGGACTTCCGCTTTGTCAAGGTCGATACTTGTTTTCAGATCCAAATCATTGGCAACTACAGGGACAGTAGGAGATACATCCGGTCTGGAAATGATAGGGGTGTTGACAATAGAACGTTCGGAATGATCGATTGATACCACATCATCAAATGAAGATTGAATATCTTCCATATCAGAGACTTGTTATTGAGGACCAATAAAAACTTGCTCAGGGCTGACCTTAGCATTATAGTCACTACGGGAGTCCGGAACATCACCAAAGGCACCAGAGGAAACACCAGCAGAAGTACCAGTAGAAAGTAAATTGGACATTATTTTTAAAATAATAATTAAGTTTCAACAAAGGGTTAAAAAAAATGAAAAATACAACAAAGAAAATAATCTATAAGACTAATTATTAACCGGATTGCAAAATAACTTGTTTTTATTAAATATAAAAATAAAGAGTTCTTTTATACACATTGAACATAACCATAACTGTAAACGGGAAAACTACCATCGTGGGTAGATTTCATTATAAATCATCCAAGCTGTCAATATCCCGCAAGGTGCATCAAGGATAATAAAAATAACAGTCCATAACAGGGAAATTCCCCATAGTGCTACGTGAATTTTAGATGAGCAGCTGACATATGTCAAAATATGAAAGATGATAAATTACTTCAATCGTCGGAGTACACCAATACTGTGGTGTATATACTCCTCGAATACAACAATTATTGGAATTTTCAAAATTCCAATATTTTCAAACCAAAATACAATAATTTCTAATATATTCATATATTTTTTCCCACAGTGATGTCATAATATTACAACTCCGCGCAGAAATTATTGAACACTTCCATTTTAAGCCAGAAATATAAATAAACCTAGTCTTTCTTTGTTCAACTCTTCTTTCAAACTTTATTAAGCAATTTACCATGCCACTTACTGACATAACTAACAGAGCCTTGTGATGTTTTGAGATAATAAAATTAGATAAAAAACAAAAGAAAAAAGAATTAAAGAAATGAGTCTCTGTTAATCCTTTATTAAAGTTATGGAGAGAAGTGTCGTATTTCCTCCAATAAAGATCGTATAAAATGACCTTCAATATGGTTAAATTATAATATTCGAGTGGTACTCTCATATTACCAGTATAATCTTGTTACAGATTATATATTTGGAATTATTTATTATTGCTTGTTATGACTCTCTTTAATCTGTTACTGAAGTATCAGTAAATGAGAAATTTTCACTTAATAATTCGGGCCAATCAATAAGATAAAATATTGATTGACTTGAGACCATATAATTCTAATTGCCATGTTTCAGAAGATAGAAACAAGCCACTACCTATTCTTTACCAGATTCAATCTCCCAGATGTTTTGATATAAAAAGCGTCCTCCCTTTTGCGATGACCTTCTCTCCATAACTTTAATAAAGGATTAACAGAGACTCATTTCTTTAATTCTTTTTCTTCTGTTTTTATCTAATTTTATTATCTCAAAACATCACAAGAAGGTCATCGCAAAAGGGAGGACGTTTTTTATATCAAAACATCTGGGAGATTGAATCTGGTAAAAAATAGGTAGTGTGATAAATCGGTGATAATTTTGGAAAAATGACAAGTATGTGGAAATCGGTGTAGATTTATAAAAATAAAAACAAGAAAAATTATCAAACTTGCAAAAATTAACTAAGGCTTTATTAAACAAATAAAAGGGGGTCTTTATATACACATTATTTCAGACATTGATCACAGATGGGCTGATGACAGTAGTGGGTAGATTCATCCAGATAATACTCGGATGTAATGATCCCATATAGAAAGGCCATAATGAGATGTCAATAACAATAACAATAACATTCATTCTTAAACTGTGTATGTCTTGCAGCACAATATTCAGGGGAAAATGTAGTTCTTAATTCAGATAGCTGTGGCACCTCAATGTGGCTGATGTAACTTTCATATGTGTTCATATCAATGTTATTATTTAAATGTATGTCTTATACTTGTATGAAGGATGATATGAGATCAAGCCTGTACATAAAGTAAATGATCAGTATTTAATATAACAGTATCAATAAGAATTATATTTAGGATTATCAAATGGAAGATTTAAGAAGTGTAGATAGAGTCATATATTAAGTATATAGCCTCGCTCACGACAAAGTAAGATTAACCAGATTGCAAAAATTAACTGAACTTTTATTAACATAAAATTTAGGGGTCCTTTATATACATATTGAATTCGACCTCCTTCTTAGACAGGGCTAGATGACAGGCAAGTTTATGACTGACACGCCATATCTTGAAAGTAAGTAATCCAATAAGAATCATATACTAGAAGAAAGGGTGGTACACGTTTCTGTAATAGGTCTGTAGTGCCACTTGACGCGTACATTTAAAAGTCATCAAAGTACATTCAAAAATTTATCGTCTTTGTACAATATATTAATAATGTCTTTCTAGAATAGTTGTATAATAAATGTATACTTTTGTACTTGTATTTAGCTTGATGAATATCGTGCTAGTTTGTTAAGTCAATTGTGAATATTTAATATGCAACATTAAAAGAAGTGTTTATAAAATTATCGTAATGGATAAAAATATGCTGTGTAGATCAAGCATACATGAATATATAAAGCTCGATCACAACAGAACTGAAGGGATCACGAACTGTCCAACTTCGTTCAGAAAGACCAGTAAAGCTGACAGTAAGAGCTGAGCATCACTTGCGCTTTTAGTTCAAAGGGACTCCTTTAGACCTTTGAGTCTTCATCTGCAAAATCTTGGGAAGGCTGCCGATCCCATCAGCCTGAAGACTTTGAGGAATGCACTTCGCAAAACCGTTTTTCAAGTCTTAGAAATAAAAAAACCGCGAAGAGAATGGGTCAATGACAAGACGAAATGGACATTAGATGACTGGAAGAAGGTAATCTGGTCCGATGAGTCGCTTTTTGTACTCAGGCGTAACAACAGTGGTGCGAGAGTTTTCAGAAAGAAGAGAGAAAGGTATGTAGATAGATTGTTTTTACCATCATTCACATTTGGCAAGGGATCAGTTATGTTATGGGGATGTTTTTGGGCAGTTGGATTGGGCCATTTGATGTCACTTAAAGGGTCTGTCGATCAAGAGAAACATGTCAATTGTTGACGTCAAAAGTATGTCTCTTGGCTTGAAACATTGATAGAGGAACATGACAATGATTATATTTTTCAAGAAGACGGTGCCCCATGCCAAACAGGAAGGATATACGAGGTGGTGGAAAGAGAAGACTGGGATCGCAGACTTTGAACGATGGCCCGCTCAAGGTCCAGATTTGAATTTTATTGAGAACATTTGGCGGCTCCTGGAACAGAGGATTGCTAAAAGAAGAGCCCAGCTTCAGAATCTTAATTAATTGAAAATTGCACTTCATCAGGAATTGAAGTTGTTGGGAAGTGACCTGTGTCATAAGCTTGTAAAAAGTATGTCCGATAGATGTCGGGCAGTAAAAAGAGCTTGTAGCTCAAATACCACTTATTAACGCAATTAATTTTTTTTTTTTTTTTTTTTTTTTTTTTTTTTTTTTTTTTTTTTTTTACAAAAGACATCTATATATTGCTGTTTCTGTTAATTTTGGTAGAGTTTGAGATACCTTTTATTCATAAGTTTTTGATTTTGAAAAATGCATGGCTATACTTTCTGAGCAAAGTTGTAGACGTGGGTAGATTTATCCTGCTGATAGGAGGTGAATTCTAGAATCTTCATTTGCCTACAGGTGCAAGTAGTAATTATGAAAGAGTAAAAAAAAAAAAAAAAAAAAAAAAGATGGTCATGAGATGGACAAAAGCTATACGCGTTTTTTGTCTTTCAATTCGGCATGAAGCTAATCTCTATTTTTGGTTAGAATAAAGAAAAAGGTTAAGCACTAGGAGATGACGCGTCTGGTTATGGCATTTGGTTTCCAAACTCATGATGGTTTTTAAGGGCATCTCAAAAACACCAAACGATGTGTTCAACCCTGGTCCTTCTCCATTATTCTTTTCCCTTTCAACATAATAAATTCAATTTTAAGACTTTATTTAAGTATTTTTTATATAAAAAGATTTTTTATTTATTTTAAGGTTGTTTGTCGTGAAGCTTTTAAAGATAGCCGCAAATTGTGAAATCACGACTATCCGCTAGACTTCACTTTTAATATAAATGCATATGCAAATTACTTTCGTGGGGTAATCGAAAAAGCAATTGTAGGTAGCATTATTTTAGACCTACGTAAAGAAAAAAAAAAGACCAAGTGAGTGCCAAACATAATATGAATATCGGGTATACCTGAGAAAGAAGAGGGGGATTCTAAAAATTGCGCAAGAAAAGTAAGTATTTATAGCTCAGAATCGGACTAGCGGGAACCAATGAAATCGCTAAATCTATTTCCTTTTTTAAATATCCTAAAATGTGGCTTAGCTAAGGAAATACAGTCTAATGTCCGTGATAAGAGAATACCAATGCGTATATAAGGGATGATCCTACTATAGATACCAGACATGGCACCAAAAAGCTTGATTTAGGGAGAATGTGTTTTTCAAAAATTCCAGATGAATGACTGGTATGCCTAGTAAAGATTTACTGTAGCAATAAGAAGAAGAGTTTTAATATAATATCAATTTTGCTTTCTCTGCTCATGGTCTTAATTGACATAATAGAAATGAAGTCAGGTGCCGTATTTGAGTATGATTCACTTAAGAATAATTAAGCAAATCGTTTAAATAAATAAACTATGAAATTAAAACAACCTTTGATGTTGCATACCAGCATACGCATGTATACTGTTATACAACTTATCCTACTACGAGTACATACTTCTATATTAAAATTGCATGATTGGCCTAAATACGATATACGAATGACAGTTGGAAACAGAATGCTATACCACTGAGTTACGATATCACCGATCGAGAAGAGAGTCTTCTCAGATCAAATCAAGAATTATAAGAAAGAGAAACTTAATATTAATAGTTCTCTCAATGGATTAGCTACCCAGAGAGAGAATAGAACAGCTATTAATATAAATGGTTCATTTACTTATATATTGATATAATTATACTGCTTATAAAGAGTATAAAGAAATAGTGTATGAATTAATGGATACTTAGCTTCTACAACCAAATATACAAATATCGATAAGACATTTATGTTTGGGATCGTAATTTATTCATTACAAAGATAATAAATAAATGATCAACTATTATGTTTGTTTTGCATGAAGAACAAAATTAAAATAAACCAAAAGTGGTACTGTTAGTACTTGGATACCACTTTATTATGGACGAAAAATTATAATTAAAAACGTATTAAATTGTATTCCAAAATGTATTTCTTGTCTATGAGAAAAAACTATGGATATTTATATAAAGAACTGGGATAGTTCTAGGGAGAATAGTAAGCGCCTTATTGGATCATGATGTGATAATCTGGTGATAGTAAATAATCAACATGTCTTCAAATTTAGCCCTTCCATACTGAGTGTGATAATTGAGAAATAAAAAGGGAAAAGTAATTGGGAAAATAAAGCAAGTAAAGAAATGAGACTCTATAATCCTTTATTATAAGTTGGAGAGTTTGTCATGATAAAAATAGAGGTCCTTTTTATATTCAATTATTACTTCAAGATTTTTCCTGCGCAGATCGAATTGACTATTTACCCGCAAACTGGGAAATGGTAGAATTAGATTTAGAAATCAGTTACATATGAAACATAGCTTATTGTTATATACAAGGAGCTAGTTGACCCATATCCGGCACTTCTAGAGCATTATAGTTTATCCATTCAATGACAGGGTCCTTGATTGGATTACTAAAATAAATTTATGAGAAACTAGAAGATTCGGCAGCTACTCGACCAATCCAGGAACGATTATGAAATCTGATCTCAGTTTGACATATGAGGGAGCTGGTACTGTGTCGTACCAATAGAAATGTATTCGCAATATGGTACTTATAATACATAGGTTATATGTATTATAATTGAGTGACAAGATAAGAGTAATTATATTCGTGGAATTAGGCGTCAAATACGACACTGAGTATATAAATATTAGTCAGAGGGATCAACAGTTATAACATCAAATGACAAGAGTAATATTTGTGCTCAGGATCTATTAATATTCTATAGTCCAGGCCCATTCGATTGTATTGCTTTTGCAGAATAAATATTTACTCGCCACAGTGATGTGCCCTGTGTACAGACTCCAACGGTAGGATGAGAACAAGTGGGGTAATGCGTGATTCATGATTAACTTTTATATTTATTATCCATCCCTAAGGTGATGTGACAATTAACTTTATTATTATATCTATAATATCCTCAACAATGTTCTATTGCCAATTACACTTGACAAACAAGTATGTATCTTTTACAGTAACCGTTGCATGATCTGATAAATAAGTGTCTCGTAATACTAAAGATTTATTAGAACACTCATGCTCCCGATCCACTGATACGGGACAACGTTAACTGGAAACAATTCTAACGAGTAGTATTCATTTAACCTAAGGCGGGAAACAAAGTACAGATCTATTTCAAAACCAGAAAGGTTGACTTATCATTAAAACTCAGGAGAATTGTGCAATATAAAAAGGATCAATTATTTCATAGCAGCAGAGTTCTTTTAGTCTATTTTTTACCTCCAATAAAAATATAATTTCATTTCATTACTTTTTTATTGTAACTATTTTGTCAAATACCACATCAGATTCTTTTGTTGTGTTTATAGGTAAGTAATATTATAAGGCAGTATATAAGTAATTTGAGACTGTTTATAAGATTGTCTTTATTATGAAATAAAATGAACAAGTATTTATATAAAAAAGACTATCTGCTGTGCCACTATTTTTATTGTATTTTTGGAGTTGTTATCATTTTCCCAGTGTGTATCCTGTTACCTTTAACTGCTTACATTGTAAATATGTTACATTTGAAATTACTGTCATCTTAGACACATTGTACTTCCATATCTTTAGTTAGCCTTAGTCACTGTGTTCTTGTAACCTTGTGATATGATAGTACTAACTATCTATATTGGGTAATTGATTCCTTTATTTTTAATGTATTGATGTCATAGATATGTATTTATTTAATGTAGCAACAAAATAGCAGATCACCACATCTTTAACTATCATTTAGACACTCAACTCATTTGTTGTCTGCGTGCTTAATCTAGTGTAATTATTTATTCAATATATATTTCGCCTCACGAAATGTCCGTCTTCCTAAACCCACAGTAACAGAGTGAACAGAGATCCCATCAAGTTATAATCTTGTCGTATCTCATTGATAGTTGTTGTAGAGGTCTTCAAACATGCACAAAAAATAAGAAGAAACTGGTTGCAGTTCAATTTTATTTAGTCTTTTAAAAATATCGCAAAAAAAAATGACCAAAGTATTCCAGTTTTACAAAATTACAATACTAAAAAGGTAAAGAGTTGGTTTCACTTTGTTCTTCTGTTCTGCTTACAATGGACTCCTACTGTTTGTTTGTACCATAACCATCGTCTTTAAGCAGTACATTTTCTCGGCCAGCTTTTTCTTCGGAACTTTTTATAGTCAATTTTTTTTTCTCCCTCTTTCATTATTATGATCACTTTTAAGATACTGAGAAACCATTATCCGTCACTCCAAGGACGAATTCAATACAATAAAATTATTCAAAAATATTAGCATCAACCTACCGCAGAGAAGAACCTATTTTAATTGATCAAAATAGATGCAGAAGAAACAGCAACCTTGCGATGAATCGTCTACGACCAGATTGTTTCTGTAATGAGTAGACATAGGTATATTGAATCATTTCCCTAAATGGTTTGATACTGAGTAACCTCGTCTTATATGCTGATGCCTAGTGGAATTGTTGTGATCGAGCTTATATACAGATATAACTCTATCATCAATTCCTTCTTTCTTATTTGATAACCTTTCTATAAATCATTATTGCATTACTCTTTAAATCAAATACATGCTATTACACTCTATTTACTACGCATTGATTACTCATCAACATATAGAAAACAATAGTCATACATTTATTCCAGATAATACAATCCAATGATATGATCGCTCGTCAATAACAAGATTCTCGAAGGTACCATGAGATGCTCGACCTTTAATTGATAATACGCCCGTTGTATATTTGACAGGTTTCACTTTAATGATTGATATTCAGCCAGCCCTGAATATGTATATAAGGAACCCAATTTATTGTATAATGAAGACTTTAGTTTATTTTTGCAGTTTGATAATTTTACTTCGTCAAATTTCTTTATTTTATTCTTAATTCGTTGTTTTATCTCTCGAATTTCTCAGGAATCACGCTAAAAAAAATGTTGAGACAGCAATATTGGTAATGATGTTGCTTTTAATCACATTTCATCATATTCTTACTATCATTTTTATTCCTACTTACATCTGCATATTTAGAGAAAAGCCCATAAGACAAATATATAAAAAGCTGTCCCATGTATGTGTAAGCGAAACTTTACTGCAAGCAACAAAATAATAGCTCTTAAATTCTTTATAGCTGACCATAATTGAGCTTATAAAAGTGAGAGCAATCATACGGCCCTGATTATTTATTTATTTTTGTCTCGGTAAAAATGCCTTTCCATATCGTTTTCATGGATTAAGCTCATGCTTTTAAACTATATAATACATGCTTGTTAACGAGTTGACTTTATAGTTGCGCATCGCAGGATTAGGTAAAATAGTGATTAAATACCATGGTTATCGTATACAAAGAATTACATGAAAAGCAGAATGTATTGGAACCCTCGTACAAAAAGTGACATTTATTTTATGCGACGGTTGCTCTTTTTTTTTAAGACCGCTCTTCCACCCGCTTCACAATATAAAAAAAAAACCTTTCTTTCCTCAAACTAAAACTAATGTCTGCACTTCGATCTCGCTTATTCATTCGTAACTTTACCAACACAGGTTATCGTAAGCCATTCCACAACAAGGTGAAAAGCGGCAATTATACACCTACACCTTCAGGTTGGGACCATGTGTATGGTTTATCCAGTGTCCTTTCTGCTCTTCAATCGAAAAAACGATCTGTCTTGGACACCGTTTATATTCTTGAATCCGACGAGAAAAAGACGACACAGAAGAAGGATGCCTCTTTAATGGACGAGATCCTTCAATTAACAAAGGCTGCTAGTATCTACACAGTGGCGGTCGATAAAGGAAGACTGAATAATTTGACAGAAAATAAAACCCACCAGGTAAAACAGGAACATTGTCTAATGGGAATAGAAATAAAAAAAAAAAAAAGGCTAATTGGACAGCATTGAAACAAAGGGTGTAGTGTTGAAGGCTTCACCAAGAGAACCTGTCGAGATCAGTGCATTATCAACTTTAAAAGAAAACGAATATGAAGCATTACCAAGAATTAACAAAAGAGGAAGTGAACAAGATCGTGAAAGTAGCAGTCAAAAGGAAGTTGCTCCTATTTCCTTCCAAAAGTCCAACCGCATGCCTTTCTGGATCGCTTTAGATGAAGTGCAAGATCCTCAGGTATGTTTTTTTATAAAGAGTGAATGTATGCCCACCTGTGAGAAGCAATTTTTCATGAGTATATATTAGAATTTGGGCTCTATTTTAAGAACAGCGCATTTCTTTGGTGTAGATGGTGTCTTACTCTGTAGTAAAAACAGTGCTCCTCTCAGTCCTGCTGTCTCCAAAGTCAGTTCTGGAGCAATTGAAATGATGGATATCTATTCAACACCCAACCTTGTCAAATTCTTGAAGGAATCCAACGAAAATGGCTGGCAAATTATTGGAGCCGCAGGTGACGCCAATCCATCCATCAACCTGACTCAATTCCGTGAAAACACAAGCGAGAAACCCGTGATTTTAGTGTTGGGTAATGAAGGAACTGGACTTCGTACCAATGTCAAGAATGGATGTCAATCATTTGTCAGTATTCCTAATGCTTGTAAAGATAAATTCCATGGTGCTGTAGATAGTTTAAATGTCGGTGTAGCTGCTGGTGTGCTTATTTCAACTGCCATTTCTCAATAATTGTATGTATATTAGACTAGACTTTTTCGTGTGATTTTTTATTAGAAATAAACTAGAATAGTTTGAAGAAAAAAAAAAAAAAAAAAAAAGAAAAAGAAAGAGGCGCGCGCGTGGGAGGTGAAGAAAAGATATATATAAGAAGTAAGGAATAATAAGATAACAAAAATATTAAGGGAGAAGGGGAGAGAAAGGGAGAGAGAGAGAGAAGGATTGGGGGGTTGATAATTAACCTTTAACAGCTTCTGTGGATCCTGTGGTTCTAGAAGGTACTCTTGCTGTGATGGCTTCATCAATGGTATCTAAACTTCTCACACTTCTCCAATCGGCTAAAGTTGACACGACTGAAATTCTATTCTTCCATTTATCAAAGTTCTTTTGTTTATACTTGATTTCTTCCTCGTCATCATCGTTGGTCTCATCTAGTAACCAATCCTGTGGGTTATTGCCTCCATGCATCACTTGTTGATGACCATTGAATCCACTCGGTGGCCCAGGATCAATCAACATCATCTCACGTTGCTCCTGGTATCGCACAAACCCAATTTCGTTATAATTTGTTGCATGTCGTACAAGTATCACTGCCGCTAATTCTTTACAGAATTCCTGCAATACAATGTAAGATTGTACAAAATTGGATAATTTAGCAAAGGGATTGGTCATGGTGACAGGTGTTGCATTTGAACGTTGCGAGTTTTGAAAGAAGGTTGAAGAAGGTGAGTTGGGATTGCCAGGTGATCCAGTTCCTCCACTTCCACCTAATCCCATATCGCGTGTAATCCTTAAAGGTAAAAGACCTGCTGATTTAGTTGCTGCAGGCGTAGAGGGGCTACGCGGTGAAGATGGCATTAATGTCGATGTGGATCCCTTATTAAATACAATCTTGGATAGGTTCTGATGATTTCTGGAAAGATGATCACTTGTACGCGGTGAAACTGTTTGTTGAATAGCAGGACTACTTTCTCTTCGTGCTCGATGATCGGTATTTAGTGATAAACTACTTTGTGGTTGAGGCAAACCCACACCATTACCACCTCCACCCGGTGAAATACCTCGTTTCTTGGCAATCGAAATTCTTGTTTCAAAATTAGGTACTAATTGAGCTCTTTTTAAAGCTTCAAACGTAACTTGTTCTAATAAAGCATACAAACTGCGTCGATTACTCTTGGCACTGGGTAACGCCCATACACCACCATATAAGGCACCATCAATGCCCACACGTACAGCACGCCAGTCACAAATGACCCCGTCCATGCGTTTGTCCACCACACCTGCAATTTTCTGCAAGATACTTGTGACCAATAAGTTCTGTTCCATGGGTAACTCCAACATTTTATAAAACTGATCAAAGATTCGACTGAGGAAAAGACCTTCAAATGCCTCGGGCTTTTTACTGGTATTGGTGGTTGTGGTGCTGGTGATACTAGCTCCGTCATTTTCGTGTGGAGGTCGACTCGGACGTCCTTTACGGTTTTCTGCTTCACGTTCAAAATCTTTACGTGTCTTGACTGGAGGATAAGAAGTTTGCCAAAAGTTCTTTGCTAAAAGAGCATAATGGAACCTTTCTTGCGCTTCATGAAAGTAATCATCATAACTATTACCGGGTACTACTGCATAGGGGTTACCCAAGTCATCCGATTGTCCATGCACAGTGGATACAAAAGAGTCAGTTGGAATGACAGATGATAGTGGGGGTGATTTCATTCTTTCCAATTCGTCCTCCAATGGTAATAATGACAGCACTCTATTTATGTTATTTTTGGGTTAAAGGAAGGGATCTAAATCATGTATTATGTACTACTTTTTTTTTTCTTACCTTTCAACAAGCCATCTTACTTTTTCCGTCTTGTGTTCCTTTTTGGCTGTAGTATTGCTCGTTGTGGTAGATGCATTATCACCAATAGCAAGATCATCAACTTTAGCAGGTTCTTCTACTGTCACAATACTTGCATTATCCACCACTTTGGAACCCAAAGAAGACGTATCTGTCACATCTCTTGCATCGTCTTCAATATATTCACCGTCAGGTGAGATATCAAGATAATTACGCAACACCAAATTATAAATAGCGAATTGATTATAGGTTTCCATGATGGTGTCAAATAAACGTAAGGTGGCCAATGATAATTCATGATTATCAGCATCGATACGATTGATTAAAAGTAACCGTAAAGTCCAATCTTCGTCTGATTCTGGTTCCTTTTCTTTCATTCCATCGTCACTGCCTGTTTGAGCAGACATGGTTTCATCATCACGGTCATCATCAATCAGGTCTTGTATCGGTATGTATGTTTTCACTTCAGGTTCAATGTCTTTTCCAATACCACCATCTTCACCCAAGAGCACAACCAAAAAGACGTGCAATAAACGTTGATCTGTCAAGGATCTGATCATCTCTGTTGTGTAAGCGGTAGCGGACGTAGCAGTCTCAGCCGACGGCGAACTTAATGCAGCACATACTGTCGGGTGCCAAAAGATGGTGGTCAACTGAGCCATTAGAGCGGTCATCAATCTCTTTTCAGCCACGCGTGCAACGTCGTTAAGATACTCCCAAAAACTATAAAACTCATCCACCACACGTTCTTTTTCTCCAATGGATTCCAAGGTACGAACAAAATTAACGTCAAAGGGACTACGCTTTCTACGCTTCTTTTTAAAGCTGTTTTGCGCATTGACGGTGATCATCAAACTGTTGTTGGTGATCATGGCGGGTACAGAAAATGTGATGCTACGACGTGAGGTACGGACCGCACTGACACGATTGTTGCTGGAGATGTTGAAAGCACCGGCGTTTTTAGGCAAGCAGGCGAAAAACAGTGAGAGACGTTCAGCCATGACTTCACATAGACCAGAGTATTCGACCACGTAACAGACGTATTCGGGATCGTCCTCTAATAAACGTAATGCAAAAAGAATGGCTTCTCTTGCAATCTCACCTGTTTCACCTGGGATATTCATGTAGTCAATTAAGTATGTAAACATATCAAATCGAGGCTAATATAGACAATTAACAAAAAAAAAAAAAAAAATGCCGAAGACCATCATGTAGACTTACAGTTAAGAAAATATTCCAAGCTATTTTCTCTTCAAAACTCTCTCTACGTTTATGTAAATTCTTGCCGTCCTTGGATGATCTCCAGACGTTTTCACCCAGGGCTCTACACCAACCCCTTTCGAAAAACAAGTCCATAAGAGCTGCATTGGCTCCTTTAAAATGTGAAAAGACACCATGCATTAATTTCACAAGTTCCAATGATAATTCGGAGATGGCTGCGGTTCTTTCTTCGGGACAGAGTTCAGCTTCTGTGGCTAATTGTTCGTAATGATGCGCTATCAGTCGATGACAAGAGGTAATCAATTTTTGGAGCGGAACATGAACCGCACGCTCTGGTAACAATTGAGCATGAACATTTGTGACCAGACTACAGAAAAATCGAAGACAATGAACTCTCATACCGTACGGTGTCTACAAAAAATAAAACTTGTGTTCAATTTAAAAGTAAAAAGGGCCATCAACAATATATTTACATCGACTTTGGCAAATTCCACTAATTCCTCTAGAACGCGCTTCTGTAACAGATATTCTAAACAAGGTCCTGTTTCTAAACTTCCACTAGCTCGATGATGTTCGACTTCTTCGGCTTGAATCAACTTTACAATGTTTTGTAAACTGTGCGGAATAGGTGTGAGATCAACAGCATCTTTAAGAGGATCTATTAGGAGAAAGGGAGAAATGCAAGATTAGTTGTTTTCTATTACTGTCTTTCCTTATGGTTTTTTTTTTATCACAATTTAAAAAAAACCTCGTAATAAAAACACTATACCAGCTGCAGTTTCGTAATACTTTTGAATATTAGTCCAAGCCTCTGTTAATAATTCAAGCTTTGACTTGGCCACATTCCTTCCAGACAGGAATTTGGAAAGGAACATGGACATTGTAAATTATTATTATGATGAAAAAGGTTAGGTTCAAAAAAAAAAGTAAGGGAAAATATTAAATCGAGAGAAAAAGAGAGAGAGAGAGAGAGAATAGAGAGAGAAAGAGGGGTAATTCTGATTGGGCTTTAAAATGGGATTGTACTCAGGGAAAAAAAAAGAAGGGGGGTGTTAATAAAATACCTTTATGGTTCAAATAAACCGAATACATGTATGTTTGTTTTTTCCTTTTTTTTTATTTCTTTCTTCTTTTT
This sequence comes from Mucor mucedo, assembly GCF_025094135.1. Classification (NCBI taxonomy): domain Eukaryota; kingdom Fungi; phylum Mucoromycota; class Mucoromycetes; order Mucorales; family Mucoraceae; genus Mucor; species Mucor mucedo. The sequence continues at coordinate 54,881 of NW_026252396.1, read as the reverse complement.
CATAAAAAGATAGCATGGATTATACCAGGTGAGTTGTTATATTTCCTTTTTTTTAAAAAAAAAAAAGAGAGAGAGAGAGAGGAAAACGTCTTATATTTCTGTTTAGCACGAATAAAAGAAGACACACCTTACCTTCTATATCATTTGTTGACCCTGCCATCGTTCGATTTATAGAAAAGGCGTCTTCTTCTACTTGTTCAGTTATGGAGGAAGAAGAAGAAGAGGAAGAAGAGGAGGATGATGATCAACGTACAACTATAACCACTCTGTCTTTACCACAGACCCTTTCTTACCCTCCCTATGTTTGTATCTATTCACAAGCATCTAATATAGCCACTAACTAACTATATAACAGAAACAACCTATCAACCATTTAGACACACTATGGGCAAGACAAGAGAAATATGACAATCTAGATCTCAGACTATTATCGTTAGAGGTAACCAAGAAACGGTTTGAGCAACGGCTTCAGGCACTAGAAGAACAAGATAACAACAGACCAATTTTACTGCATCAAAAGCCACCAATGAAACCAGATCAACAGCCCATAATGCATGAAACACATGATGAGATGATTAAAAACAATTCACAGTATATAGAACTCTACAACAAGCATCAACAATTATTAAACAAGTACCATTCCATCCAAGCTGAATTTGAAGAAAAGGAAGCCATGTATAAAAAGCGCATTGAAGAACTGACACATCCAGCCAAAGAAGAAGAAGAAGATTGTTCATATAAAGAAGAAGATGGATATTTAATATTTGATACGACCAACATGAATGGCGAAATCATACATTGCAGAGTAAAGATACCGAACCCTTCATCCTTGGTCTCTCCTCCTGCTACTCGAGTTAATTCCCCTCAACAAATACCTCCTACACCATTACCATCCTCAATTATACCAAAAAAAAAGAAGGGTTTAAATTTTAATGCTCCAGAGTGGAAAACATAATAAAATGCATTATAAAAATAGATCACATTTACCATAATAGGTCAATCGGTCCGTAAAAGTCCGTTACCCTTCTTTTATTTTTTATTTTATTTTATTTATTCAAGACCAGTCTTCTCTCCCTGTCCATTAATTACACTGTCAAAGTCTAATGTATCGTATATCGCTACTGTGTCTTGTTTGTACTGAATCTCTAATAGGAAGTTTGACTCTAATAATTGGCTTTCTATCTCTTCGTCTGTCTGTTGCATTAATAGATGAGGCCATAAATCAAAGCTATCTTTTTCTAACGTCAAGATAATGCTGTTGTTCGTCAGGCTCATTTGCTCCACATCGCACTAAATTTACTGTTTAGTATCACATTCCTCTTTCATCTTTTCTTTATATATACCTGCTCAATGTGCACTCGCTGAAATAACGGTAAAGTAATCGTATCAGTCTTTGTAGATAACTTCAAGTATTTCTCTGTAAGCGACACCCTAACATGATTCTAAAATAGCATTAGTCTTTCTTCTTTCTATTCTCTGTCTTGTTTATCAACTAACTATATCGATTTGCAGTGTAATTGATTCCATCGTCTGTGTCCAAACAATAGAAGAGGGTATATCCTTCACATCATCTAGCGTAGTGTAATTCATGTTTCTACTTGCAATCATTTTATGTATATATTATTATTATTTTGATTACAAAAAGAAAGGATGAAAATGAAAAATAAAAAATAAAAAAAAAAGAGAGAGAGAGAAGCAATTTATATGTGAGATCGAGTTTTCGGCCCGTTTGTGGAGTTTTATAACCAATTTCAGAAAGTGATACACATTCAAGGGATCGGATTAAAACTTTAGTTTTGGAGGTTAAGGCCGTCAATTATGTAGCATCTTTGATTACCCTTATTTACGAATGTCCGTTGGTGTCCCTTAATACTAAATTAAGGTCCCTCCTCATCCTGTTCGACATGTTTTACAATAACTTCATTTTCAATCTCTTCCGCGCAGTTTTTGTTCCACTAAGAGTCTCTTTTTTTTTTCTTTTCGCAACCGGCTTAAAATCCTGCAACTCCAAACGTCATCAATTGCTCTGAGATATCTTTCCAGGAAGTGAGCTATTTGGTTTCTATCTTTCAAGCGTGCCTGTAATTATTTTCTTATTAGCTTCGACTATTCCTACTACTTTTTTAGCAACTGGTCCAAGCTGGGTTTCTTTTTAAGGTCGGTGTAAAGATTCCCTCATTGATTTATAACATGCACATGTCTTTCCTCATCCACCATGTCCTTATTTTTTGTTGCAATCTTAATGTACTTGTTTTCGACATCGTTTACATTGTAAGGTACTGATTCGACAAGCAACTTCTCTGAGAATTTGTTGTTTAAAAGCACGATAATTCCACTCTTTTTATTTTACGCTCCACTACTTTTTAACCTAAATTGACAGTTGTACAGCGTTCCTCACTCTCAATTTGAAAACTCTGATCGGATAGCTTAATCCTGATTAATGAAAGCGGCTCTTGGACAGTGCATTCTGGTCAAAAGTTAAATCGATAGACAAAAGTTCCTTTACGGAGAATCATGCATCATTGATCTGTGAAAAGGCTCAATTGAAGCGGTTTTCTTGTTCACAGCTTGTCCAATTCAACCAATCATATCAGTGATTATAGAATTCAGTGATAATGTACCCGGGGTTTGGTTTTCTCGAAAGCCAGGTTTCAACAGTGCTTTCGTGAATCATGCCTAGATTGATCTGCAAAAATTATTAGCTATGATGAGGCTGTTAGTTTACATGTAAAAGCCATCATTATGTTGTTTTTACATCTAAATAAAGCATGTTGTATGAGAAATTGAAAACAAATAATGCAGATTTTTGTATTTTGCAGAACCCCGCTAAGCTCTAAGAGCATCTCTAACGTTATGTGAAAAAAAAAAAAATTCAAATGTAGAATAATATTTTTCCAAAAATAATAATGTTATCAGGACCAGTGTTTTTGTTGTTTATGTCGTGTATTTCACTTATTATTCTATTAATGGCCGGAATTGTTCTATATCTGGGTATCTGGAAGTCAGTAAAAAATTACTCACGGATATATGTATTAGATAATATGTTAATTAATCAATATAAAGAACTGCATTTTTTTTATGCTAAATGTGATTAAATAAATGATCACATTTTGAATTCACAAGTTAAAAAATAAACAAATTCTGGGATAAATAACCTATTTTCTATCAAACCATAATTTTTTTATTGTATTTTTTTTTTTGGCTGTTTTTTCGTCTTCTCAGCAATCCATATGCTGCCTAAATATATCACTATTATCATCTAATAAAAAGTGCTTTAAAAAAACGTGTGCCTGTGCTAAGTAAGCACTGTTTACGTACTACCTGGATGATGGGATTAAAGTTCGTTTCACTGTTATAAACATGATGTTTCTTTATGGGAACTAGGTAAGCCACATGTTTTTTTTAGAAGAATGACTTACAGTAATCGCGTTTTTTTTAAAGAAAGTCTTGTGTAGAAAGGCGTTCCTCATAGGAACTTTGGATAAAAAATGATTTGACATAATTCCAAGATATCGCTCATTACTATATCGCACGTATGCGGACTTTGGAGGAATATGTCTGTTAATGACTTCGTGAGTGATGGCTCACAGTACAGATGTTTGCTGAATTCTCTAAAATTTATCTTGCGTTCTGACAAAGGAAATGAAATACACAACAAAAAGCTTCAATAAGGTATGATTGAAGAATTATTGAAGAGCTCATTGATTTTTTCAATCATTTATACATGATATAACTAAAAAAAAAAGCGCTCATGAAATTAGATAAACGGATCAATGCATTACATTTGGCTTTCATTGTATATTTGTGTGAATATTAAGAAAAATTCCATTTCAATCGGAAGAGGTGTGCTGACTATGAAAAGTGGGGAAGTTCGGGGTTGTATAACATCAACTGGCACTTTTTGATCATTAAGGACTGATGTCATGTCCTTATTTTGTAAATTAACTTGCTGTATTTAGCCTTTCTGTTGGCATTAGAATACTCGTGTTGTAATGTTACTATGGCTCTATTTCGTTTGTTGTATTATAGGAATAGATCAAGGGAGCAACCGAACATTATGGCTACATTTATCCCAAAGGTCCATGCATGTATAAAGCATACTAAGAGATTGTTTTATTTTGCTTCGTTCTTCCTTTCTTTTAAGGCGCTACTTTTTATTTAAATTTCCTTTTTTTTTTCTTTGGTCCAGAGTATCGGTACATTAAAATGTGTTCAGCATTCAAATCACTTTACTTCCTTACTTCATCTCCGTCGTTCTTTTGTGCTCGTTGTGTTACAAGTTTTTATATTCATTAATTTGCTTTTGATCCATTATTATTGGATTTCTACTTGAAACCTTTTCAGAGAAATGCATCATTACTTTAGGCTTCAGTCCTATATCCACCAAAGTTTATTCTTTCTTGTTTAAATGAGAAACTAAACATTAGGTTTTTTGTTCCTGATCCAAGTCTCTCTTCTCTTTTTCTATTTTGGCATATTAGTAGCTACAAGCGGAACTCAGCATCCATTGACTCAGCCTTTTATACCTCGTATCACTCGTAGAGTTTCAATTATACACTTTGTTGACAGCGGAGAGTGATTTAAATTAAGAAAAAAGAGGTAAAAGGTTAATATTTAACTTTTTCGAGAACATGACCTTGGGCGAATTGTTTACATTTTATAGGATATTGTCCGATAAACTAAGTAACACTGCTATCTCTTAGCGTCACATGTACCTTCTTTTGTGTGTGTGTGTGTGTGTGTGTCTTTAGATAAACGGGTTGCACGCAAATATTTTTGGATCTGTATCTTATTTGCGTTAAAAAAAGGTTTTCTAGAATCGTCAACTTTTTAAACAACAATCTGCAGCCTTTTTTTTTGGCTTTGTCATCATTAGGTGAATGAACGTTGGTCTTTACAGCGATTTGGTTTTTTAATGCTAGCACATTTTATCGTCGTTATTACCGTTTACATGGATTAAAGCCTTCCAGGTTACTCTAAAAGTGTATTGTAGCACACAACATTAACGCGCTCTTTGAGTGTAACATGGAATTTATATGCCCTGTGAGTTCACAGCAGTGCATAATTCATGTAAAATTCTATGTTATTCTTATTTTTATCCATTATTCTTTTAGATCAAACAAAATACCCACAATGAGAACAACCATATAGAACCTATAAATACTGTTCTTTTTTTTCACTTCAAGACCATATGCATAATTAAAAGAGTAGTGTACTACCTATATTTTTAGTGCTCCCGCTGCACAACAAGCATACGAGAAATTAAGGTTTTTTTACATGTCGGTACAACGTGATTTTATCCAAAGAAAAAAAAAATCCGGTAATACGTATTTTAATGGATATGCTCCTCCCCCCCCCCCCCCCTCCCGACTTCCCTCCCCGTTATTATCCCCGTTGTTATCTCCGTTAACTTATATTTTGTGGTTTTTAAAGAGTCTGCATACATAGATGTTCTACGAATAACGATTCGTTTATCACTGCTAATACAAAAAAAATAGATAGATGTCGTGACTGACCCATCCCTCCTTTTTTTCATGGTATTTTAAGATTGCCTCAAAATGAGGTGCTAGGGGACAACGAAAACAATAAAGTTCGGTGCATTATCAAATAAAGGCCACTCGCATCATATGCTTCATATTCTTCATTGAGATGCAGAAAAAAAATACAAAAAAAAAACTCAACTACTTGTAAATTGGTGCACTGTACTTGTTTTTTCAAAGGTACATCATCGTTTGAGTATAGCAGTTCATCGGGAATGGCAATGTTAACCTTGAGAAGCTTTTATCGGTAGTTAATAGCTTTGAAATTTAACGGCCTTGATGAAGCCTTTTATGGTTTATTTCTTTTTATTGATGTAGAATTATACCCACAAATGTTTTGAATGTTTATACCACATAAAATGAATTATAGTGCATATAATTTCTGTCGCTATAAACATTGCCCATACTTGGTTAATCACGGAACTGCCCATTTTCAATCACTGCAATCAAAGATGACTGGTAACAATTCATTAAGATTATGATTATTGTAATCTTGTTACATCGAATAATAGAAAATAATATCCGGCTTTTGCGGATTCTCTTCCTTTCCTCCGATATTTTTAAATCAATGTTGTGATTAGAAGTATATAGTATTTGAAAATCGAAAGATACTTCTCGATCAGTATACAAAACATGAATTGGTTTAGGCATTCATACGTCAATATCAAGATAGAGTAGCTACGAGTTTTTAAAGACAGAGACGTCTCTTTCCTCCAAATATTTTTCCTGTGGTATATCTCTTCTCATAGCTCCCATATAAAGTCCAATATATGGAAAATAAAAGAAAGTTGGCCCAGATTATCCGGTGGAAGTGTTTTACGGCCAATAGCAACTGTCAGCCTTTTTTTTTTACATCAATTGAATCATTGGGGCAATTTGAAGAATTCGGATTGTAATGTAAGCTTGTACGTAAATAAAGATCCTTTCTTGAAAGACCATAAAACTTAAAACTTTCGAGGTTTGGACAGTTCTGGATTACATATTTTGAAAGGCCGCTGGAAATTCGGGATTTGGGTTTCCAAGATCAACTGACAGATCCCTAATAACTTCTGGTCTAATAATGGAGCGTCTTGTGTCTGGTAACGCGATTCAAGGGCAATGTGACATTTGTCATTTCGACGATACTAATCGGAATCTTTCATCAAATATGAAAGTTTTAAATTGTCTATACTACCGCCGGTTTTATCCTGGTACATAAATTCATAATAAACATCTCTGTTCCCCCTAAAGTCATTCAGGAGCTGGAAGTAAAGTGTCATGTTTGATGGACTGGTAGAGCTTTACATTCTATTTACACTGAAGGCAAGTGTGGTACCAACCACAGTACCTAATCTTTTAGTAAGATTAACAGCATTAGATAAGCCGACAGCATTAACCCATGGATTCAAACTTGTTCCAAATGTCAGATGTATAGTATGAATTTGAGTGGAAATACAGTGTGCAATATATCTGCTGTAGTTTTCTGGTATTGTGGGTACGCTGAGACGTAGCCTTTTAAAAGTAGTGTTCGTTTTACTATGGTCGAAATGGTTAGTAGTAATAACATTCAATATGTAGCAAGTACTATAGACTTCAAATTGTACCAAGTTCGGACATGCTTTATGAATGGCAAACATTGAAAGTGTTTCGTCACTATGATTAGTGAGAGATAGAAAATGTCAGTTTTTTTAAAATGGGTTAAAATTTTTAGAGTCCTGTCATAATGCGAACGAATAGATACATATTCTTGCCATTTATCAAGGACGAGTCGAAGCAAATTGGCGCGAACTTTGTACTTGGCGGCAAAATAATAGCTGAAATCTGAATTAGGGACAGCAAAATTATTATCTTCTACATGGTTCAGACAGTGCGTCAATTCCGAACTGGCTATAAGTTGGATATATATATATTTGGATAGGATACCCAATTCCATATATTTCAGGCTTGGCATAGATTCTAAAAGCGTAATAAAGTCTTTTTGAGAAAAGTCTGATCTAGGGGTCACGTATTAGTGATCCCTCAAGTATATTTTTTTAACATGGGCGCAGTTTTTAGAGTAATCATGTTGCTGCAGGACGTTTTTTTGAAAATCATATTTGCATGGTAGATGTTGAATTGATTCAAGCTCAAACGGTTGTAATAAGCCTCCAGATCTGGTTAATTCAAATTCTTGCATACATATACACATTGATAGACGAATTTTGTTTCTAGTAGACGGAATATTTGAGGTAAGATTTCAACTGGAATTGTCGCAAAATTTATTGGTTTGTAAAAAAAAGTAGATAAACGAAGGACAAATTATAAAATAATGTAATAAACATGTTGTGAAACCCTCATTTTTCTGAAATAAATCACAATAACATATTATATATAACAATGTTTTGTCACCCTTGACAAACTTAAGTCGGTTCTTCTACTAAGTTTTACTTACGATTTATAGCTTTTTAGGCCTGGTACCTTCCTACACGACGCGTACTAGAAATACAACAACTTAAAACATGATATAATAATATAAATATTTTCAGGTACAGATAAAGAAGACCCTTATTTGGTTGTCGTTAAAGCCTCAAAATACTTTTCCCAATTGAGTAATAAAAGGAAAATAGATGCCTGGCGGACTAAGGAAAAGCTGTCATAAATACGTCCAACAAGGTACGCTAATATAAGACTTCCTACTTCTACGTTTGTCATTTTTAGTACTTAATTGACAGATACTATAATATACACATATATGTTAAGCTGTTTGCTTTCAATTTAACATTTCACTTACGGATGTCCGAATCATAAAATAGCATATTTACCAGCCGCACTCTATTTTTACCAAATCATGTTTGTGTTACGCAAACGATATTAAATTATCCACTCAGATGCAAACAAAATGCAATGAGCACAGTGCATGACAGGAACGTGAAGTTTAACTGTTATACAGAGCATGCACAAGATGCTAAGACGCTTCTTACACGATTACCAATTTTTCGACTCTATTTTTACCGTCTAAATAAGGATTTAGCATACTCGAGAGGTTAGCATTCCAAGAAGCGCATAATATTTATAATCAACAAATCATTTTACGCTATGCAGTGATGTTATTTTGTTGGCAAATAATATCGGTATATACCAAAAAACTTGAATCCACTCGATCGCAATTCCAATGTCTTGCGAGTATCTAGATCTGAGTTTATCAGATAGATTATGTCACTGCAGTTTGAGCTTTCATCACTCTTGGCATTGCAGAGCGTGAGGCAATTTTGAGGGATTTAGGCAGGTATCAGAACGTGCGTTAGAAGCCACATAGTTCCTCATTCGTTATATGGTACAATTGACACGGTTAACTACGCCGTTGGTTTATAATATTATTATTATTCAATGCTTGGGCTGATTTTATCTTTCTTATTTTACTTCAGCCCCATTGTTAAGTAAAATAGTTGCCAAGCTAAACTGGTCGAATCAGAGACAAGGTCTGTTGGCATGACACATGCTTACGTATGTATGAATGACACCATACCATGTTTTTTTTATGGTTGTGCCTGTTTCATATTTTAATTGAAAGTCTATATTAAACAAACGAGGCTTAATTTTACAGATCAATAGTAATGAGACAAGAGTTTTTTTTTATGAGAAAAAGAATGGGTATTACATAAATATTTTTGTTTAAACAATGGACTCTGCTACAGGTTCCGAACAAATGATTTTCTCCATTTGCTTTGCTCTAAAGTAGTCCGCTAAAGCACGAATGACGATAAACCAACCCAACATCATGAGAAAATAAGCAATGATGTCAGCATCTGTACTATCTTCTGCCTTTGTTGAAGCTTTGGAATCAGTTTCTTTCCCACTATAGAAATATTCATCATCTTCTAATGTACCACCTAAAGGAATTAATAAAAAAAAAGATTATTCAGAATTCGTGTAACTCTATTAGGAGGACTTACGACTACGAATATAGAAGCCTGTCTGCACTAAAGATACGCCAAGACCTGCCCGAGATCCTTGCTATTAAAATTGAAAAATGATGAGTATAATTGGTGAGTTAATAGTATTTTGAAGGTTTACTTTGGATGCGTGTGATGTATGTAATAAGTAGGTCAACATGAAACCCACAAACTGGAAACTCGCAGATACTGTTTATGTAATGTTAGACAAGATAAGTGAAAAAGAGTGATAGAGAGAACATACTCAGGAGATTCCAAAAGAATGAGAATATGCTTCCAACTGGCATGCCTTCTACTAGAATCATATCGCCCATACCAGCTGGAGCGATAATTGTTGTTTGCCAATAAGGTGGAGTTGCGTCCGCTGCAGCTTCTTCATATGTCTATCAGTTATAAAAATTAAACTCCTTGAACTCCTTGTTAATTTATAAATATATCTATTTACAGGAGGAGTTTCATCCAATTTATTGCTTTCTGTTTCTGGTTTTGCTGACATATTTGCAAATACACCGTCCATAGAAACAGGTAGTACTGCAGGTGGTCCTCGATTTTGTTGTTGTTGTTGCTGCTGTTGATGCTGTACTGCAGGTGTTGGTGGCATATGGATAACAGTATCGTCTCGTAAAAGTCTATCGGTCACTGTTGCTTCTTCTTCCTCATCAAAGGACTCTCCAAACGAATCTTGTAAATCATTCAATTGTTGTTCTTGTGTTGCGGAAGTAGATGGAGTCTCATGGTGGTCGTTTTCTTCAGTTGAAGATAACTAATTCACAATGAAGAAAAAAATAGCTTGTTTTTTTAATGATTTTTTGTTATCTACAGGTATTTCTTTCTTACTTTTTGGTATCGAGTAGACATGAGTAATAGTTTAAGAAACCAGAATAAAAAGGAATTAATTATTGATTATGAAAAAAAGATATCAATTTAACCACCGGCACACACACACAAAATCAGCAACGTAGTCTTCTTTTTTTTTTTTTTTTTTTTTTTTTTTTTTTTTTCATAAACACTAATGACGGACAACAAAGTAATTGCGGAAGAAATAATAGAGGAATCGAGTCTAGTACAAGCACCAAAAGTAATGGATCCTAACTGGGCCTTGTTAGATTCGTTTAATGTACAGGATGACACTGAATTGTTTGAAGAGGCTTTAATACCTCCCGAGAACTTCAATATGGTCTGTGAGCACGTGTATCGTTCTTCCTTTCCCAAAAAGAAGCACTACAAGTTTCTAGAAAAGTTAAAATTAAAAAGTGTCTTGTATGTTCTCCATATTTCATTGCAGCCCTTTATTGACATTACATTAGAACGTTAATCCTAGAAGAATATCCTGAACAGAACATGAAGTTTTTAGAGGAACAGAATATTCAGTTTTTACAGTTTGGCATTGCAGGAAACAAGGTACAATTCATTTGCTATGTGACTCATGTACATGTATTTACAACTCTTCTCTTTTATTAAAAGGAACCCTTTGTGCAAAGTAATGTTTAATTCAGTACGTGTAATATTCCAGCCGACTCATCTTTATTATTCCTAGTCCCCGAAGACAAGATCAGTGCAGCACTAGCTGCTCTATTAGATAAACGCAACCATCCGATATTAATCCATTGTAACAAGGGAAAGGTATACATGTAACAACGGCATGAAAAAAAAATATAAATGTCAGAAAAATTTATACTTTTTTCATTGTAGCATCGCACAGGTTGCTTAATTGGTTGTTTAAGAAAGATTCAAAATTGGAGCCATACATCGATATTTGATGAATACCGTCGTTTCTCACACCCAAAGTCAAGATCAATGGATCAACAATTCATTGAATTATATGATGCCAAGCAGGTTTGGCCACTGGTTGATAAAAGGCATTTACCAAATTGGCCTACCTTGGCCGACCCTTATTAAGACTCCGTCACAAAATAAAAAAAAAAACACTCAACATTTCCAACCTGAAAAAAAAAAATTTCTCTCTCTCTCTTTTTTTTTTTCTTCTTTCTTTTTTTTTCTTCCTCTCTTTTGCTCCATGTCTAATCAAAAAGGTAAGTTTTAATAGTCAACATAAAGAAGCTGTACTAAAACATGAACACAGGAAAGGAAAAAGCCTTTAAAATATCGGTTCCAATTTGTGAAAGTGAAGACGACGATATACCTTTAGCTCAACGTCCCTTATCACGCGTTGAACGTCAGCCTCGTCCCGTCAAGAAACCAATTAAGCAAGAAAGTAGTAGTGAAGACGATGATGATATTCCTTTAGTCAAGCGTAAATTAGCTTCTCCTACTAAATCCATGAAAGAAGAAAGTGATAGTGAGGACGATGTGCCTTTAGTAAGTTCTATTTTATTTCTATCCCCTTATTTTCATTGTCTTTTACTAAACATATTACTCACATAGGCAAAAAAACGACAATTAAAGAAAGTAAGCCCTAAAGCCAGTCCTAAGCCTAAAGCCAGTCCCAAACCAAAGGAAGTCAAGGCCGAACCAATGGATGTGGACACAACCTCTAAAAAACGACCCGCCAGTGCTGCCATTCCTGCCAGTAATAAGCGCGAAAAGAAGGTAAAGAAGGAAGAAGACGACCCTGATCTTTACAAATGGTGGGAAGAAGAGCAACAACCTCAAGAGATTGAACAAGACGACTCTGTTAAATGGACTACATTGCAACACAGCGGTGTACTTTTTCCCCCAGAGTATAAACCTCACGGCGTTAAAATGAGATATAATGGTAAACCCATCTCTCTTTCTCCTGAAGCAGAAGAAGTTGCCTCTTTCTTTGCTGCTCTTTTAGAAACTGACCATGGTCGTAATCCTGTCTTTCAAAAGAACTTTTTTGACGACTGGCAGACTGTCCTGAAGAAAGATCCCAGGGTAACTTTAACATGTTTTTTTATACTGACATTTGCATTCTAAACTCCTTCTTTCAGAATCCTGAAATTACTTCATTTGAAAAGTGTGATTTCTCACCCATCCATGCCATGTTTGAAAGTGAAAAGGAAAAGAAGAAACTTTTAACCAGGGAGGAAAAAGCCGTAAGTTTTATTTTAAACTTTCTATTGGTTGCCTCAACTTAATTATTGTATTCTCATAGGCTATTAAAGCAGAAAGAGAAAAGCTTGAGGCAAAATATCTTTATGCCATGGTCGACGGCCGTAAAGAAAAGGTGGGTAATTTCCGAATTGAACCTCCAGGTTTGTTTCGTGGTCGAGGCAATCATCCCAAAACAGGTAAGCTCAAGACTCGCGTAGCACCTGAGCAAGTCACTTTGAATTTAGGTGTCGATGCCGTCATTCCCGAACCTCCTCAGGGTCACAAATGGGCTGCCGTCGTACATGACCAAACCGCCACTTGGTTAGCCACCTGGAAAGAAAACGTCAATGGCGCTACTAAATACGTCTTTCTGGCCGCTACTTCTGCCTGGAAGGGTCAAAGTGATATGCAAAAGTTTGAGAAGGCCAGAGAACTGAAAGTATGTCTTTTTTTGTTTGTACTGCACCCATTGACTTCAACCCTTTATTAACTTTATCTTTAGAAATATGTCAAGACCATTCGTGCCAATTATACCAAGGAATTACGTGATAAATTAAGTGAGGTCCGCCAACGTGCAACCGCCATGTATCTCATTGATCGTTTGGCCTTGAGAGCTGGTAATGAAAAGGGTGATGATGTAGCTGATACCGTCGGTTGTTGTTCTCTCCGTCATGAACATATTAAATTGGAACCACCCAACATCTTGCATTTTGATTTCTTGGGTAAAGATTCCATTCGTTATCAAAACACAGTTGAAGTTGACCTTCAAGTGTTCAAGAACATCAAGATCTTTAAGAAACAAGTAGGCGAAGGACACAAGATCTTTGATCGTCTGACTACATCCGATTTGAACAAGTACTTGAATAGTTGTATGAAGGGCTTAACCGCCAAAGTTTTCCGTACCTATAACGCTTCGAATACATTTCAACAGCAAATCGATTTATTAACAAATCCTAATGACTCTGTACCTGACAAACTCTTGTCTTATAATCGTGCGAACCGTGAAGTGGCTGTCTTGTGTAACCATCAAAGATCTGCTTCCAAAACACATGCTCAAATGATTTCTAGGATCAGTGATCGTATTCGAGCTCTCAAGTATGACCGTATGAAGTTGAGAAAGCAATTGTTGGCATTAGACCCTAAATTGAAGAAAAAGCCCGAATATGGAGAACCTGAATCTGATCTGGAAGATGATTGGATTAAGCAACATGAAGAGGAATTGGTCGAGAAAGAAAAGGATAAGATCAAGTCCCGATTTGAGAAACAAAATGAGAAATTGGCTGCAGAAGGTGTGCCAGCCATGACCTTGAAAGATTTGGAAGAGAAGTTGAAGGCTGCTGATGAGCTTGCTGTTCGTTTAAAGAAGGAACGTAAGCTTGCCAAGATTGAACCTCCTGCAAAGGCTAGCGTTGAAAAGTTAATCGCCAGTATCGAAAAGATCGATACTCGTATCTATGCTACTAAAAATCAAGCTACAGATAAAGAAGAGAATAAGGAAGTCGCTCTTGGTACCTCCAAATTGAATTACATTGATCCTCGCATTACCGTCGCTTGGTGTAAACGAAATGATGTACCTATGGAGAAGGTCTTCAGTAAAACTTTAGTAGATAAATTTAGATGGGCTCAAAACATACCAACAGACTGGGTAAGCTTCTCTTTTCATTCTTTTAAACGCGTACATACTAACCTATTTTTAATACATAGAAATTCTAAGGGAAGCCCAAAACCTTTTTTTTTCTTTTTTTTTCTTTCCACTTAATAAAAAAAAATGCTCATAATACATTTTTGACTCATAGAGAGGGCTATGTCCATCATACTACTGAGTGAATGTGTGGGAAAAGGTCCCCATAAGTGCTTTAACGTGGTTTTAACCAGGACCTTAAGTTGTTCAGGACTTTTAACATTTATTTTTTATTTGCAATGACATAGTTTCAAAAATTATATATATATATATATATTTACTTGATGCATCATAGTGGGACTAACATTTTTGGCAGGAAATTTAAGTTCTTGTAGTCGCTATTAAAGTTAATATAATCATGGAGTTGGCCTTTCTCGATCTCTGCAACTACAAATTTTTCGCCGTAAAAGAAAACAATCGCCGTCTCCTTATTACATAGGATGGTGGTTTTTCGTATTCTGCGACGATCTTTAACTCTTGAAGCTCCATTTCCATGAAAAACATTTACAGTCACTTCTTTAAAACTGTGATATCTACTTGTGAAATGGTAATAAGCTTCGGTTCCATCCGTGTACTTCATGTGAATCCAACAGTAAGCTTTACGAAGATCCATATAAAATCGTTTCAAGCCTTTTAAAGACGTAGTATCAATTGGCCCCGTTATTTCACCCGACATCCTATATTTGGTTCCAGATAAGCACAACAGTTCAATATGTGGCAAATAATGATTGATTCGTTCCATTGTTCTTCTTGGCGGAATGCATCCTTCAATAACTAAAACTGTAAGCCTTTCTATTACATCTTGTGAATCGTGGAAATCATTTTCTCGGTTTTGGTTTCGGCGAAGTTGAAGTCGAATTTGTTCAGGACCCCTACACAAATTAATGAAAGTATAACTCTGCAGTTTCGAACAATTGACCAATGCATACTCCAGAAACATATGAGTCAATTCTGAGTCAGGTTCTGCGATATAAATTGTTAAACTGTTAAAAATCTCGGGTCCGATAATAGAGGATGTGACATCAGGTAAAGCAATTATGATCGTACGTGTCCCATTAATGTTTTGACGATAGTAATCACATCTTTTTAAGCCATATTCAAATAGCAAAGGATCATTTATGATGCTTCTATATCCATATATGGCTGCACACGTTGTATCGCATCCTCTAAATGCGTTAAACATCGTAAAATGGTCCGTCATATTTGATCGAGTGTAACGACTTTGTTGAAAATCATAAATTTTAAAATATATAATAGCATTGTTCATAGTAGCCATACGTCTCATGAGTTTCAAAGCATTATCCATGCCAACAATGCGTACCCATTCATTCAGCTCCATATCAATTAACAAGTAGAGATTTTGCAATCGATTAGAAATGCTTGTTGCTATGTCTATGATCTGTTTCCCCGATGTTTCAGGTACGCCAAGAGTTAAACTTTCTACGGTGATGCACTGTGTGTTCTTAGTGGCATTGTGCAGAGTGACATTTCTCGGAGGGGTAATGATTTGAGGAAGACTAGTCTGGATAAAATTGTCTTGAGGGTCAACATTACCATCCCGAAAAAGAAGGTCTATCGGAGGACGTATATTACCAACAAGACGATTCGGAACGAAATCGCCTAGATATAAATGACGGAAATATGAGTTTGTGCCAATTTTAAGTGCCAGTAAATTTGGAAAGGCTCCCAGAAGATCGGATAGCATTGGAAATTGATTTTGACGAAAACGCAAACTCAAGTTTTTTAATGCTGTAAAATGGCTCAAAACAGTCAGTGTTGGGTAAGCCTGAGGGCCAAAAGAAGTTGAATGCGTCCAAGATTCAATCCTGAGATTTACAATGCTGGTACGATACTTGAAACATACGGGGAAATAAAATTTTGAAAAGGCGGGTGAAATGGTTTGAATATGATTTAGACACTTTATCGAGTCAGACTCCAGGATAAATTTCAGATAAATATCACCAGAAGATAATGATAAATCCAATGTTTGAAGATTAGGCATGTATTCCAAAAGTTTTATGAATTGTTGCCGAGTAAACATGTATTCTTCTCCAGTTGTTCGAGAGGCATCAAATGGCCTCTCTTTTATCTTGAGTGTTTTAACGTTACCGCAATATTTAAAGTACTTTTGCCCTTTAGATGTTTCATCTAAATCCTGCTTCACAATATCATGACCATCGTGCAAATACAATTCTTGAAACAAACTTGTTAATGCTGGTTGATTCCAACTCTTGCAGACACAACTGCACTGAACAATAGTTTTTCTTTCTGTATAACTGAATATCTCGAGTAAAACTTCGTAAGGTAGTGTAGCTGGTGACATTTGAAGTCAAACTGTAAAAAAAACAGAATCTTAAAAAAAAAGGGCAATGGGTATTATGCGTGCTTTAAAAAACATTTATGCAGCTAAAAAAAAATGAAAAAGCTGTCTAATTTATCAACTGTGTTTTCAATAATCATTCTTACACCATGACAAGAAGGCAGCGATATAACTTTTGAATAATATTATTACTACCATTCTACATTACTATACTTAGAATAGAAAGGTTTCTATCATTTACAGGCTAAGATAAGATGTACTAGGGTAATAGTAAAACTAATCAGGTATTTAAAAGGCCAGTGTTAGTTGTCAAAATGCAACTGTTTGTATGTAAGGCATAGTGATGGCTGATATTGGTGGTTATAGACATAGACAGCTTGAGCGATGGTCTTTTTATCAGATTGATAAAATATCTGAAGTACTTCAAAGGGTATTGTGGGAGTGTGTATGTTAGGCGCAAAGAGTACTGATACTATCACGTATTGAAGCGTAAAAAGGCTCTTGATGTTGTTTAATGAAATATACAGTGTGCATTGTAGCCCATTAAACTTGTCTATCTTTCGTGATTACTCATGCTGTTTACTTGCATTATTTATTTTTATTTTTGCCAGATTGTATACATATATGATACTATAATATTAGTTATTTTCCGTTTCATAGGAGTTTGACTAAAAGATGATAAATGTGTATAATCCAGGTAAATTGCCCAACTCTATCAACAAACCGTTCAATATCAAAACAACTGAATTATTAGTTATTTACCTACAGTTTGCTCTTCGTTTACAAAGAAAATTCGAAACCGTTCGGTTTCGAAAATATCGACTTTACTACGGAAATGTAATAATCATCCTTCATACTGTACTCTCTGGAGCACATCTATACTTCATATTATTGTCGATTGTAGCATTGCTGTCTTTAGCTTGTGTAGTTGCTGGTGTATTTACGCACCACTCTTCCATTTTTATCATCATATATTCTCTCTTTTGTCAATCAGTAACACAAAACGTCGTTCTACAGAAGACGAACTATCAATTGTACTGAGAGTGTTCGAGTGGTTTATAGCTCTCCTTTGGTATAAGCCTAATTCACGCTAAAGCAATTCAATCCATAAATATCGTGTGTATACAATGATAAAAAAAAAGATGAAAAAGACATGAAAAACATCTTCTTCACCCTCAAACTCGATATGTCTTTTATTTGAATAATAGATCAGTTTCTAATGGAATGAAGGCTGGGATTACCTCTAATTTTTTTTTTGTGTGTGTGCGATATATGACGGAAATAATGTGTATGGATTAAAACGATAGAAAATTTATACAATTCTGGGAGCAAGGGAAACAGCCTTCATCCAGTTCTTCATTCTTAATTCAGCAGAAACAACACCCAATACACGAGTACCGAGAGGTTCCTTCTTCAAGTTTAATAAGATACAAGCATTGTCGTCGAAACGAATGGTACGACCGTCAGGACGAGACATTTCTTTCTTTGTACGAACAACAAGAGCATGACGGACATCACCCTTCTTTACTTTTTGTGCGGCAGCTTGAGTACCGGCAATGCTAGGGTTAATGGGTCTAGCACGCTTTACAACACAAACAATTTCATCACCTACCATTTGCAATGGAAATTAGTTAACCCCTTGTCAAATTTTTTTTTTTTCATGTTTTATATCTCCCCCAGTGTTATTTTACCAGCTCTGGCGAAACGAGCACCGCTCAAGACTTGAATACATTCGGCAAGAATAGCTCCAGAGTTGTCAATGACATTAAGTGTACCCTTCAATCCAATCATTTTATAAAGTTTTTTTTTTATATATAAGAGAGAGAAAATATCCAAAAAAGAAAAACCCTTGTGGGTGTGCATTCCAAAAAGTCACACAAAACTGTCCCCCAGCCTATTCAGGACTCCGTCTCGGCTGCAAAAAAAAAATCGTTTTCTCTTTTGTTCTTATTGACATGTCACATTTTGCACTCATTGTTGCTGCCACTGAAGAATTAGGTATTGGTGTATTAAACAACTTGCCATGGCGTATTCCTAAAGACATGGCTTTCTTTAAACACGCTACCACTGTTATACCCAAGGATTCGCAAGGACAAAATGCCGTGATTATGGGAAGAGTGACCTGGGAATCCATTCCTCCCAAGTTTCGCCCTCTTGATAATCGCTTCAATATCGTTGTATCTCGTAACACTTCCTACGACTTGTGAGTTTTGTTTTATATGAGAAGGAACATACGTTTGCTAACTTATACGAAAAAGAAAGCTGGCTAAAGCTGAAAATACGATTCTTGTGGATTCTTTAGAAAAAGCGTTTGAAGCAGTGGATCCTATTCAGCACCCAAGAACGTTTGTGATTGGAGGAGCACAAATGTACAACTTAGCTATTCAGCATGCCAACTGCTCTCATATTTTATTAACCCGAATCAAGTCCAAGATTGACTGTGATACATTTTTCCCCAAGATCAATGAAGATCAATTTCGTTTAGCTAGTCATCAAGAATTAGAAAACTATGTTCAACAAACCGTTCCTGAAGGAATTCAAAAGCACAAGGAATTAGAATATGAATTCACTTTATATTTAAAAAAATAAGCAGTTTTTATTTCAGGCTGGCAATACTATCACCAATGGTGTTTAATAAAATAGGGGCATACCGTTTTGCAATCACCGATAGTAATGCAATAGCCACTGGAGGGCCCGCGTATTCAAAAAACCAAGTCAATCTGGAAGGTTTAATCTTCTTGACCATATTTCGCACCTGTATTTCCAATTGCTGAATGTCGCTTGAATTATCTAGAACTATATCGGCCTTTTCTACTTTCTCCGACATGGGCATTTGTGATTTCATGCGTTGAATTGCTTGTTCCTCTGTCAAATTATCTCGTTTTCTCAATCTCTGCAATTGCAATATATCAGAGCTACTAAGCATTAATAGACTTGAATTTGCATCTGATTATTATAAAAACATACCAAAATACTACCACCGTAGTTCCCATAAACCTATCCAATTTACTCTCAATTAATAAGGGTACGTCAAAAATAACAATGTCTGCTCCTCTTAGCCAATACAGGAAGGCCTGCTTGGCCATTTCCCAACGCACATACGGGTGGGTGCAGTGGTTTAATATTTTACGTTTCTCGGGATCTTGAAAAATGATCTGGCCCAGCTTTGGTCGATCAAGGTATCCATCGGGTAAAAACACTTCATCACCAAAGTGTTGTCGAATCAATTGGTTGGCCTTTCTTCCGGGTTCAACAATCTCTCGTGCAATCTTGTCAGCATCGATAATGGGTAAGCCTTGTTCGGTTAAAAGACGCGATACAGTGGATTTACCTAAACATAAAATAGCTTAGTCTATTGTCCTACGACAGTGTCTTTGCGTGTAAATACCTGTAGCTATGCCTCCTGTTAATCCAATGAGTTTCATTTTGTTATGAAAAGAAAGGAAAAGAAAAAAGTTCGGTGTCCGAATACACACACTCTCTCTGTGAGGCATAATTATCACAAGAAATTCTTGTTATGGCGCAGACAAAAAGTCGGTGGAAAAAAAAAAATCACAGTGGTTCGGCCCGAATAAAGTCCAACCCAGTAATTTATTATGGTTAAATCGCAACCCTTTCTTTTTCTTAAATATTATACACAATGAGTCAACAACCTAGTTACTTCATGGCAGCACTTTGTACAGCAGGGTAACTAGTGTCCCACATGTTTGTCATTAAGTCGACACTGACATTTTCAATGGTTAGAGGTATTGCTGGATATGTTCGTACGCGATCTTTACCGTCATTAGTCGCAGGTGTAGGTGTAGGTGTTTTATACGGTATAGCTGCCTCAAATATTCAAGGAAAAGGAAAATATGGTCAAGAGACCGCCATAGCAGCCTCCGTTATCATGGCCAGCAGTATGGTACCTAAGGCTATTAAAACTAGTAAAGCTTTTCCTGTCACCATGGCTCTTTGCTCTGTAGCCACTGGGGCCTATTATACCAAAAAGATGGTCGAGCAATGGTGAATAAAAGGGGTGATTCCTCTTCTTTTTTTTAAAAATGTACATGATTATTATTTTTTTATTTTTATTTTTTACACATTCTCTTCTCTGGTAGCTGGGGTGAATGCGACAGCACCTTTAGGACCAACCACGGCATAACATGATGGGAAACCGTCTGTAGACTTTTGAGCATATCCGGGATGTTTCTTTTTAGTGTAATCGATAAATTCAGATTCAGGCACACTGGGGAAAATTGAAGATTGCTCAAATAATTGAGCTGCTGAATCATTGGCAGCAGCTAAAGCGTTCATCCTATATCTTTGGTTAAGCCAATTTTTTTTTGTCATTCCTATCATTATCATCAACTTACAATCTGGACTTTTCAAAACGAGGTTGAACACGGGAAGTCAAATAGAAATCACCTGGACCCTTTAATTTAACAAAATCCTACGCAATAAAACTATTAGACAATTTTTCCTTTCACTCTTTTTAATGTCTTACAGGTGCACCCATCAAATAATTACGCATGGCCTTGGCAAGCGTGTCTACGTACTGTAATTTTGGTTGAAGAGAAGGACTATCGACGATATTTCGAATCACTTCATATTGTCTTAACTTGGATCGGGGAGAAGGTACGACAGGATGAGCAGGGTGAAGTCTGGAAGGGTTGGTGCGTTTATCCCACATAATCAAATTACGAGGATTGGCTTGATATTCTTCACCAGCAGCAAGTGAGATACGATACAAACCTCCATAATGACTGATAGCCAATGTACCAGGTCCACTTACCGTATGAACCAACTTATTGACCAATCCCTAATTATTATTATTTTCAGAATCATGTCAATCCTCCATTTTTGTATGTATATATGTACAAATATTTATATAATCCCATTGCTTACAACGCTGTCCTTGTTGAGTCCTAAATCAAAGGTGACCTTTTCTGTCTTTGCTAAAAATGCATCGCGTCTCAAAATATATTTGGCAGTGGTTTTAAGTGGGATGGTGGTGATTTCTCCCAAAGTTTGAGGGGCCAATAAGATATCGCCTGCTGCGTTCTTTGTATAATACTACCGTGAAAAATAGACTGAACATCAGTGATAAGTCGGTCATAATGGAGTGTGTTCTTCTTACTTTTTGATAGAACATGGCATCGCCTACAATTCTTCTGCCAAGTGCTTTCACTGTGGTCGTATCCAAAGCTAACTTAGAACCGACTCGGGTGGATGATCCCAAAGCAGAGCCTGTAATGGCGGTGATTTCTGAATCGGGTGGTAACTATCAACAAACAAAAATTAAATATTCTATCCCAAAGACAATGATAATTCAAGCTAACCTTGACTAATAATGCAGATCCTATTATAAAATAACAGTGTGTTAATATAATTTGATACTGTGAATAAATAAAACTATTTACCAACGCCAGAAGATACAACTTCAAAAATAGGATCGTTTTGAATTTCCGTGTCGATATCTACATGTGTATATGTTTTAGCTTTTTGCTTCAAAAACTCTTTCATAAAGAAAACACTTGCCTTTTCCCACTTCAGAAATGGTGTTGGTAGGACCATTTACTACATGTTGAAAGGATTTTAAAGAACGGTCAATGGTCTCTTTCTTTTGCTGTTGGTCGAAAGCAAGTCCAACATAACCGCGTTGCAAAGGTTTAGAATTAACTAATACACGTCTATACATTATTAAAAAAGTAACCCACTAAAAAAAAAATGAAAGAGAACAACGAGTTTTTCAACCCCGGGGTAAAAATTTAAAAAGAATGAAATCACGATGCAGTCAAGTTGAAATTGTCGGTAACTCAATTGTGTTGATCATCATCTTTACGTACAAGTTGCCTGTTGTCTGCTTATCTTGTACCTTACAGCTTACATCAGCAATTTAAAGTAATTTGAAACATATCCTAAAAGATGTCCTGCTAATATTTCGCGTGACAGTTTTTAACTCTGTCACTCAACACTGACATGCATCTTATCTGTGCTATAATACTAATAACGAATACTGATTATCAATCTGCTGTTTCAGAACGCATATAACCCACATATGCAAACTAAACAACAGTCGAAATTAAAGATTTTACTTAGCAATATCGTCTTAATGAAAATCAACAAAAAGAAAACGCCAGACTTACTTTTTTCTTAAAGGAGTGTTAAAAGATTTTAAGATAGCCAAGAAGAGGAAGAAAGAGGTGTCATGGAATGCGCATCTATACGCTGAAGCTTAGTCATAGAGATAAGGGTGCAATCAATTGTATAGCAAGACTAATTATCGATACCTGGCTAATCGAATCCTTACAAGAAAAATAAGAAATAAAAAAGCATATCTGCATTTATTCTTTAAACTAGCGAAAGTAACTCTTCAGAGATTTTAATTTGCTCATAAATCATGGATCAGTTCGTATACTTATGCCATCCGCATCAAATTTCAGCAATTTTACGAAGAAGCTTAACTGTAGCCATGTATGTCAAATATTAAGAGTTACGAATTAGGTTATTTCTCAGACCATTGATCTGTTGATCTGTTGATAATAAAACAACTCAATATTGAAATGTATCAGTTACTTGAAAACAACTTGTGTCAGAAAGGCGGTTACAAAGTGTCAAAGTACCTGTTGTCTGTGTAAATCACAAATGTTTAAGAAGACTAAGGACCTTCTCTACCACTGGCAACCGAGTCCAAAACAGGGCTGCATCAGGTTTAGCTCACTTGTTTCTTAACACGACCTCATCTTTCTTCAAAGAGGGTTTTACAAAGCATATAAATACGTTGAGCATTAATTCTAGAACTTTTGGATACATATGCTGATAATTTATATTTTCGACTTATCAGCACACCAGGTTGGTGACGTTACGAACTCCAGTAGAGCCGGCAACTGATTTAGCCGGGTGACTATCCCCAGGTATGTCACACGTGCCAAATTGAGTGAAAGCACTGTTCTGCATCTTTTGAACTCATACGAGCTTGAACAAAATGTCTAATGTAAAGTTAAATACACACTTGTAAATATGAACGTGTACCAATCCTTTTTTCAAAAAAAAAAAAGTAAAAGCTAACACCTTTATCAGCGTCAACAACAACTAGAAACTGTTCGTCAATTAATGGATTTTGCTCATTTGAGGTAAAACCATTATCTATGACGAAACCTTCCTTTACTTAGTCGTTTTGTAATTAGTGAAAAGGACAGCATTAGAATTTTGAAGTCGTGTAATTGGGATCTGCATGTAGCTCTTAACAATGTATACGAACAACAACAGCAACAACAAGCTTCCTTTAAGCCAAGCAAGTGTAATATGCAACACATTGATGCCATGTTTGATAAATACAAAGGTACTTGAAAAAAAAATGGGGGTAATTGTATTCGACATCTCATACTTTATTCATAGATGCACAGAAAAAAGACTTAATAATGGTAGATGGAACCATGCAATTATGTGAGGATCTCGATATCGAACCCACACAACTTGAATTCCTCATGATTTCTCATCAGTTGGGGTCCGACAGAATGGGTGAATTTTCGCGTGATGGATTTAAAAAGGGTTGTATCGAATTACAAGCAGATACGGTCGAAAAGTTAAAATTCGCACTAGAGACCACCTTGAAGGAGCAATATCAAACAGACGCAGGATTTAGAAAGATCTACAGTTACGCATTTTTACTGGGTAGACAAACAGGCCAAAAGAGTTTATGTAAGTTTTTTTTTTTTTGTGTGTTCTATTCAGGTAGAATGTTGGCTAAATGTTGGGATGTTAGCATTAGAAGCTGCTACAGAGCTTTGGAGATTATTGTTGACAGATAGATTCAGTTTGTTGGATCAATGGATTAAGTTTTTGGAGGTGAGAGAAGGGATATATGAACATGTGTAGATCTATCATGTTGATCTTTTTTCGCTCCCCGTTTTATTTTAGGAAAAGCATGGCAAGGCTATTTCCCGTGATACATGGAACTTGGTAAGTTGAAGAGATAATGTGCACGAATGCATCCTAAAAAAAAATATGCTAGTTCCTTGATTTTGCAAGCCAAAAAGATTTGGATATGAAGACCTATGATTCGGAAGGAGCATGGCCTATTTTGATTGACGAAGTAAGACATGAATTTATTCAGAATAGATGTAGATATTTACTATACTTTATTAGTTTGTAGATTACATGAAGGAGCAATAAAAAAAAAAGAAATACCACAACAGTTACCATCTAAATTATTTCTTTTTTTGGTCTTTGATGGCGTCATAGAGAGACTCTATTTTTACATGTGATGCCCCTGAATCCACTTTGTCAGTAAAAATCTGTCTCTCATCGTGATACGTTTCACTTTCTTTTTAATCAGTTTTTATAGCAATTCTATTTAAAACAAGCCAACAGGTCACCGGGACACACTTTTTATGTGTACAATTTTTGCCAGTGTGATACCCTCCGGAGTTTTTGATGGGTAACATCTTATTATTTGGAAGAGATAAACGTTAAAAACTGATGACAATTGAATGTGACATTGAGATTAACCCCGCATTTTTGGGAGCAGAGAAAAGAGAGAGGACTATCGTCTTGTCACATGCCAAAAGTATCTACATCACATTTCTCTCTTTTAAACGATCGATGGCCATAGTATCTATGATTTTGAGCTGCTTATGGTTGACATAGCAATTATCCTATCTACAATGAAAATGAAATGACGTTTATCAAAGAAAAATGCATTGTAAACAAACACTGTTATACTTCGGATCAACAGATGGGTTACAAAAGGTGGGGAAAAAGAAACCTTTCTTCACATGGGAAATTTTGTTATTATACATTGGCATGTGAAAATTCAGAGTCACTTCTTAATCCGTATCACTTATATAAAGATATGATTTTTATTTCTTTTATCTTTTACTCTTTTTTTCCACACGTAAACATTTTAAAAAAAAAAAAAATTATGTCGGGATCAAAAAATAGATTAGACGCTATCCAGCAGCACATGACACCTGAGCAAAAGCATGCAGTGGCTGTCGAGTAAGTTTCTTTTCTTTATATGTGTATGTCTTGGGTTGTCACTCATCATTCTTTTGACATCATCATAGTCCTGTAGCCAGTATGACAGAAGAACGTGCGAAGGCTGTCTTCAATATTCGGGAATTAACCTACTTATTAGACGGTGGTGAAAAAACTACCTTGGTAAGAAAGAACAAAGAAAACCCCATGTACAGATATAGATAGATTAAAAAAAAACATTTTCTTTATACAGTTGAAGGAACGTTTTATGCAAGATTTTGAAAGAGATCCCTTATTTAAAATGGATGATATTCATGATATTTCAAAAGACGAACTTCGTGAAAGAACCATGGAAAAGGTTTGTTTCATATCAGTCACAATCCACACATTAAAAGCTAACCTTTTTTTTTTTCTGCCTGTCACTTTTTTTTCAGTTCCGTAGTTTGATTCATCATCTTTCTAATGAACCCTTGGATATTTTCAAAAAACGTATGGAGATTGTCAGTTTGATCGATCCCGGTTTCTGGACTCGCTTCGGTGTACATTATGGTTTATTCGTAGGTGCTTTACAAAGTAACGCTACTTCAGGACAATTAGGTTACTGGTTTCAAAAGGGTGCCTTATCTTTGTCTGGCATGGTCGGCTGTTTTGCCATGACTGAACTCGGTCACGGATCCAATGTACCCGGATTGGAAACTACAGCTACCTTTGATGAAGCTTCCGATCAATTTATTATTCATACACCTACTGTTACCGCAACAAAATGGTGGATTGGTGGTGCTGCTCATTCGGCTACTCACTCTGCTGTCTTTGCTCAACTTGTCGTCAAGGGCAAGAACTACGGAACCAAATGTTTCATCGTTCCTCTTCGTGACCCCAAGACCTACAACACTTTACCCGGTATTAATATTGGTGATCTCGGTAAAAAGATGGGTCGTGATGGTATCGATAACGGTTACATTCAATTCACCAACGTCCGTATCCCTCGTGCTTACATGTTGATGAAACATGCTAAAGTCTCTCGTTCCGGTGTTGTTAAGGAGCCCAAGTTACAACAGTTGACTTATGGTGCTCTTCTTCAAGGTCGTGTTGCCATGGTTGTCGATAGTGGTCATACTTCCAAGAAAGCCTTGACAATCGCTATCCGTTATGCCGCTGTACGACGTCAATTCAGCAATTCGAAATCCGACGTCGAAACCAAGTTACTCGACTATCCTATCCACCAACGTCGCTTGATGCCCTTGTTGGCACAGACATTTGCTATGTTGT
This sequence comes from Mucor mucedo, assembly GCF_025094135.1. Lineage (NCBI taxonomy): Eukaryota > Fungi > Mucoromycota > Mucoromycetes > Mucorales > Mucoraceae > Mucor > Mucor mucedo. The sequence goes on along the minus strand of NW_026252396.1, from coordinate 28,181 downwards.
TTACCGGAAATGAAATGTCTGCCATGTATAACAAGATGATGGGACGTTTAGAGAATGCCAAGAGTGGTGATACTGATTTAGAAGAGGTATTGGAGATGTTGAAGGAAACACATTCAACAAGTGCAGGCTTAAAGGCATTTTGTACTTGGAATTGTTTGAGTACAATTGAAGCATGTAGACAGGCGTGTGGTGGACATGGTTACTCCGCATATACAGGCTTAGCGGGTATGTATCAGGATTTCGCAGTTCAATGTACTTGGGAAGGTGATAATACCATCTTGACATTGCAGTTGGGACGTTACTTGATTGGTAGTTATCGTGAAGCCGTCAAAGGAAAGAAGCTTTCACCTGGCGTGGGTTACTTGAACAACCTTCAACAATTGATTGGAAAGAAATGTAGAGCCGATGCCAATTTATTGGATCCCCAAGTTATTATCGAGGGTTGGCAAGTTGTGTGTGCCAATGTGGTACAAAACGCCGCTTTAGAATTTGAGGATTGTATTAAACGTGGATTAGATATCGACGATGCGTATGAACAATGCTCTCAATCAAGACTTTATGCTGCCAAGATTCACTCTTATGGATACTTGTTCAATCGATTTGTGGATGGTGTTAGTAAAGTCCAAGACAATTTGAAGCATGTCCTGATGGAAGTCTGTCTCTTGTATGGTTTGTACACTGTCGAAGAAAATGCCGGTGCTTTCTTACAGTATGAGTATTTCTCACCCACACAAATGGAACAAATTCGTACCAAGACCAATGAGCTTTGTGCCGCTGTGCGAGAACAAGCCATTCCATTGGTGGATGCGTTTAATTTAACAGATTATATGGTCAATAGTCCATTAGGCCGTGCCGATGGAAATGTGTACGTACATTACTTTGATCAGGTGAAGCGTTCAAACCCTCAAGGACCTCATCCTTATTTCAATCGATTGATCAAGCCCTTGATTGAACGCCAAATTGATAATGATGATGATATCGAGGATGAAGAAGCCGGTTTAGAAGAAGATGAAGAAGAGGACGATGAAGAATAAATAGTACACCCCATACACTTTATATATATAATTTATTAGATAATACACATACCTTTTTTTTTTCTTTCAAATCATTAATCAAGTTATTATGCAACTAGACAAATTTGAGTTGCGGTTGGTCAATGATACAACCATTTCTTTATCAGCGGCATATGTTGTTTTTCACAATTTACAAAAATAAAGACAGCATTGAAACATGGGTATTAAAAAGATTGTTGTTTCCGATAACAAAGCCGCTTTAACAGTACAGCATCTTGTAGGATAGCTATTCCCCAAGCTCGATCGGTGCCAAAATCCCCGTCTCTTTATATTTTCAGATATTTTAGTTTTTGCACCGGATTGACGGTCTGCATGCGTTTTATTTGAGCTCTTGATGTCAAGGACCTTGAACGTCTGAATTGAGTGCTTCTACGCCTGACCTTCTTAACAGGGCACCAGTTTCAATGTCACTTAGCTCTTGTTGTTTCGTATCAAAGAGCAAAAGATAAACAGTATTAAACATTGTTGGTTTACGCGTTCATTTTTAAATTCCCAGTGTGCTAATTTGAGTACTTCTATAAAAACTCTTATATTGTCGGTGAGAATCAGATCCAAAAAAAAAAAAAAAACTTTTTAGAAGGTAAAAACCGTCCCCCTTTAATTATAGGGTAACTTTTATGAAGTGCTTGTAAGTGAGAGCTGTCATCGGTTCAATAGTGGGAACTTTTCGTGTAACTAAAATATTCCAAAGACCCTTTATTTATGGTTACATAAAATTCAGTCTAGTGGCATTAAAGGCATTTGGTGGGATAACGTACAACAGGAATATTAAATAAACCATCAGCATCACAAACTGATACAACGGAATACTCATGTAAGCTATAATTTTAAACCAGGAAGAGAAACCCTTGCTAGTAGTCGATTTTTAATTTTTGCGACTTTTTTTTATCAATGATGTACGCGTTTAGTGTCATCTACGAGTACAACTCAACAAGTACCGATGCTTCCTATACTCATTTCCACTTTTATCTTGTAAAAGACGCAGGATTTAAAACAAAATTGCTCCTTAATAGACTGTAAGACACGTATATCATTATAAATGGAATCTTACCAACCGCTGGTTAATTCCTCTTTGGATATTTCCAGCCAAAAATTGATGTTACATAGGCTGAGCCTTATTTTATCTTGATTGGTTTACTGGTAAAATACCATTTTTTGTATCGATACCGGATTAGTTTCTTTACAATTCAAAGGTCTGTAGTTTGCTTAAGTGGCATGTAATCCAGTACCCGGATCCCAACAATGCAGAAGATGAAGCTAACGGGTAAGAAGTGAGGAATAAATGATAAAATGTACGATGGCGCTTGTGCATCAAAGCTAACTATATGAATGTTATCAATTATTCTACATTAACATACCCCATAAACCTACTGACTTGATATATATTTTTATCAATATGCCAGTACTTTATATTTGGAAACTCGTCTTAGTAAATACACCCGTTCAATGTTAGATCAATAATTTTCTTCTCAGGGATATAAGAATTCAGTAAAATTATGCCATGCGTCACAAAAACGATTAAAATTGATTACTTGCAGTAAAATGATTAGATTCTTTTTTTAAGATTAAAAAACGCTGCTTATGCTTAGCTTTTTAAAGGATGGGGGGAGCCACACAGTGACTCCATCCATATATGGAAAGGCCGGAGTCAAAATTCTGAAAGGAAAAGTAGGTACCACAAGAAATTACAACACCAAAAAAAAAATAGTATAAAGCACTTTCTTTTTTTTTTTTCTAGCTCTTCTTTCTTTACATTAAAAAAAAATTACACATACCTTTTTTTGATTAAATAAAAATGACTGTTACTGATTCTTTCCCTTTGGGCTACTTTTACATTATTTCCAAGTTTAACGGCTTAGCTTTAGACATTGATAAAACCGAGCCCATCGAAGTAAGTTGCTCCCCCTTTTTTTTTTTTTAAGCTGTAATTAAAAACGTGTCTATTGTAGGCTGGTTCTAAGGTTGTTACCGCTGTTAAAATTGAAGACAGACAATTAAGAGATAGTCAACTCTGGATTCACCAAAATGGTATATATTATTTAATCATGCAAAAAATTATTACGAGAGAAACAAAAGAATGCTAACGCTTCAAGGTAAGGTTTCCTTACAAATAAACTCGGTGGTCTTGTTCTCGATATTGGGCGTTCCAAGTCCTTCATGGGTAAATAAATATATTTCATATTTCACAATCAAACCAAGCCATACTCATATCACTTTTAAAAAAAAAGCCATCTTTTCTGGTGAAGAACACGTCTATGTTGACAATATGAAGCACGAAAACGATGTAAGTGAACTTTTTATCATTCGGAACACCAACCGGGGGATGGTAACACATAAATATATAATTTAGGCTAGGGATCAGCGTTTTGGTTACTCCAGTGAACACGGCCATATCTACACCCTCTTTGAGACAAACGATGTTGTGGATATTCGCAAGAAGAAGGAGGAACCTGGAGCTGCTATCATGATTTACCACAAGGCTGAAAATGTCGAGGAAGGTATCAACCAACTCTGGGATCTTCAATTGGCTGATCCTCCACGTGTTCTCGATTCCTCCGACGATGAAGAAGATGATGATAAATGCGCTCGTCTTCGTTCCTGGTTCGGTAACTGGGGTGGTTGGGGTAAGGACGATAAAGAAGCTGTCTTGAAGGAAAAGGAGTTGAAGGCTGCGCATGAAAAGGTCTACGAAAAGAACAAGTCTCATTTAAGGTTAGCCCTTAATTTTTTTTTTCTATTATGCTACTACTGCAAAACGCTAACACACTTTTGTTATTGTTATTACCAGTTATGAAGTCATTGCCGGTGCCGTTGCTGTGCAAGCTGTAAAGATGTACATGGACCAAAAGGAAGAAGCAGGCGAGGATATCCATTTCAAGGGTGCTAAACAAGCTATTGCTGGCTATGCTGCTACTGAAATGGTAAAGATGTTCATGGAACGTGGTACTGATGATGATGATGAGGACGATGATGAAGAGCAAAAGGAAAAGAAGAAATCCGTACTTCAAAACATGGCTGTTTCCGCTGCTCAAAACTACTTTGATATGAAGAAATAAAGCCTATTTGTAATCCTGTTTAATCTTTCTAAATACCACGTCTTGTTAATAGATCACATTAATAATAAAAAAACTATTAGAAGAGTGTCGGACACAAACGCCATTGAATTGTATTTACGACTAATGAAAAACAATTGATGAACGTGGCTTTTTTTCGGTTTCTTTACATTAAAAACAGCTCCATTGATCCTTGACCTATTTTACCCAACAAATCCCTCTATTTTTGTGAGTTTCCGTTTGCTTTGGCTTGTGTCCTGCGAAGTACGACCCTAAACCAATCTTTTTCGGATAATTTTATCAAAGTAGCCTTGAACATGTCAATTTATTAAATTTAAATTTGAAAGTTTATTCTCTCGTAAGACGCAAACGGCTCACGTCTTGTCATTGCGTCTAACCGTCTAAATTATTTTTTTTTTGGCATTCATGGCATAAAAGTAGTTGTTGTATTTCAGGTTTTCAAAATATACATCGAAATCATTCTAATTTACTTCAGTGTTTAAATCTATTTTCAGCGTCATTATGTGTATTTAAGATCTTATTCTTATTGAAAAACCACCAAGTGCGACGAATAAAAATGTTTTTTTTTTTCATCAAGTAGTGACGCTAAGATAAGACTTAAAGCTGTACAGCGTTTTCTTTTCGTAAGTAGAAATATGTTATGGCTATTTGCAGGTCATGGATGGTAATAAGCAGTTGCTATATTGGGTTCAATGTACTAAGTAATATTGATCACTCGTTCTTCATTGTATGTAAAGTCCATTGATCTGCAACAAATAAAGTGGAAATATCGTCATATCGCTTGCCTGGTGTCCTCAAAATCAGTTTCAAATAAAGTTTTTATCTTTGATTCAAAAACGCTATTATCATATACTAAATTTTGAAAACAAAGTAGAAATCAATATATTCTGATCAGAAGAATAGATACTAAATATTGTTTCCCTGAAAGTTAAAAATGTAAGCTAAATACGTATAGTTTAAATAATGAACTTTGGTACGTTCTTAATACACGGTTGGATCCAAACATCGCGTAAATGACTCAATTTAATCATTGTTAGAAAAAAGCTTGCAACGAAGCCTTTGGATATTATCCTTTTCATAAAGCACAATAAAAGCGTGATTATTCCCTTTGACACTCAGACTCAACTTGTTGCTGGTAAACTGATGAACCGGGGGTAAAATTTGACATGAACGGATTTTTTTTTTTTTTTTTTTTCTTTACTTGCAATAATTAAAACCAAAAAAAAAAAAAATGACCACGTCGTTTGCTCAATTATTTCGTCATTCACGACTTGCTACCTATGATCGTGGAATTCAACAAGTGTATACAACACCCATGAAGCAGAAACAAATTGGCAACTGGGGCTTAAAACGTAATTTACCTACCGTGATCCGCACCAAACATCTCACAGTCGGCGCCTTGGATACGTCTGAACATCAAACACCTTGGGAGTCTGGTGAGAGCCAAGTGTTATTTGTCAAGCGTTGGAAGGAAAATTTCCCCAACTCTCACCCACCTGCTCCTCGCTCTGAAGAGATCTTACACAACATTGCCAGTATGACCCCTGCCGAATTCAACCGATTCCTTCGTCATTCACAAAAGAAGGCTGCCGAGTTCCAAGAAGCAGTTGCCAAGAAGGAAATGGTACCTGAACAAGTCTATGATTTCTTATCTGTCAACTTTACCGAAGCCGAAAATGAAAAGATGAATGGCGTGGTTGGCCCCACTTATTCTGAACATCAAGTAGGTTGGGATTACCCCGTACAGGGACGTATTTTGAACGCAGATAGACAAGGATATGTGGTAGGTATTGGTGGTGTTACTGCTACATTACCTAAGCGTAGTGCAATGGGTCTCCGTAACAGTGGTGATCGTAGAGTACGTCCCTTCTACGTGCGTCATGCTGAAATGGATGAACAAGGTAAACCCAAGGTCGAAGTCACAATTCATCCCAAGGGTTCAAGTTCATCTATCCCTCTCTTGAACAACTATGAAAGCTTCGATTCAACAACGTCACCCAACTACGACAACAGAAAGACACAACGTTATAGTAAATCAAATAGAAATAACACAAATATGTCTGCTGATGATATGATGCAAATGAAATCACATCGTCGTCCACAAGGCCCTGAATCCGAGGATAATATCACACCTAACCCTGAACATACGGATTTAATGGCTCGTATTGCGGGTTTATTACAAAATAGCAAACATTAGAGAAAGAAAACGTAATAAAACAAATCATATAAACTGTACATGAGAAACAAATCTGTCTTTCGGGTCCTCTGTACACGCTTACACGCATAAAATTTGGGTCTAGTGCTCCAATGATGTAATGCGTTTTCACGCTGCTTTCTTTTTCTTTTTTTTCTTGTATCCACAACGCACAAAATCTATAAATCACTAACGATGTAACAGTGATACGAGACAAAAATAAAAAAAAGACCGTTGCATAAAATACCATGATGTAGTGGGAAAAAAAATAGTGATAGCTTACATACTAAATTTTTTACTGCTAAAAAGTAAAAAATAAAAATAAAAAAGGCGTTCTCCCCCACCTAAAAAAAAAAAAAATTAAACCCGAGGCATAATCCCTTCTTTCTTTTCTCCAACTTGTTTATAAACAATGACTGACCATTTCAGTAATTCTTTCTGGAGCCCTTCCAATGATCCGATTCCCAACTATAGTCATGGCCTACACGTGCTCCATGACAGACTTTCTAAATCCGTTCTCGAGAATGAAACGATAGCACACTATTTACAAGCACGTATCAACACGGAAAACCAATGTGCACAACTCCTCGCGGGTAATACAACACTAGACCCGCTGATAATAATGAATACTAGCCTAAACAGTGCGTTTGAGATGGTACGTTCAGAGTCCTCCGAGTCCTCTCACTGTCACCATATCCGTGCTGGTCTACTCGCTCAAGATGTGCTAGAACCCCTTCAAAACTTCACTCGCTCCTTTCAAGCTCAACTAAATCAATCCAGAGCCTCCCTCGATAACGCCATCTCTGAATTTCAACATACCGCCCAATCTGCTTTACTCACACGCTCCGTTTATTGGTCCAGGTGCCGTGCCCTGGAACTCGTCTGTCCCGATTACAGACCTCCCGTACCCGCAGGCTTTGAAGAACAAGAGGAGGAAGATGATGATTTTGTAGGCGCAAGAAAACGTTCCAGTTCCGTTACCTCTGAGCTCAATGTCGATACCGGTGGAGTGCGATTAGGTCAATGTACCGTCTTGACCTACAGAGAAGTAGCAAGATCCATGTCTCGTATGCAAAAAATGATTGAAAGTACCGCCAATCATCAACAATCAAGGAAATTCCTGGGGAAACATATCTTTGAATGGGTACGTGATTACATGACTTCGCCACCTACCAGTATACAACTCAATCAGCTAGATCTCACCTTGGATTCAGAAACTCTCGAGATCTGTCAACATTTAGTCGCTCTTAAATTTCTAAGATCCGTCCCCAAGGAAACCGCCGGGTTCGCCTTTGATCGTGACTACGAGATACAACAGAATGTCGTGGAAAGGTATAAACGAAAGACACGAATTAGACATACAGAAGAAGTTCCTCATGAGCAGGACAATACAGAACATACCCTATTGGAAGTACCTTCTTCTTCAAATAATGGTCCTGTAGGTGTTCTGGGAAACATCTTGGGTCGTATGAAGATGGATTCTACTACAAAGGCTCATGTCGAAATGAAGGAAGCAGATACCGTCTATCAAAATAAGATCAAGGCAGTGGATCGTATGCGAAGATCTCTAGAGGAGACTTTAGTAGCTCATTTTAATGATATGGAAGCATTAGAAAAAGAACGTATCGAAAAAATCAAGCATGGTAAGCGCATATATCATTGAAAAAAAAAATTGGCCTATGCTGACAATGTTACTAAACCCTTTTCTTTTTGTTCCTCTCGGGAAAACAGCGTTTATAACGATGGCAAGCGCTTTATCAAATACATTACCCATGTTCAAGGAAACCTATAATCGAATCACATTATTTCAAGAGACGCTAAAAGCAGAACAAGATATCCATTACATTGTTGAACAGTATAGTACAGGTCCATTTTGTCCTAAACCCATGATTTATGAAAACTACTATCACGGTTCGGCTACCAATCAAATCTTTGGTGTACCTTTAGAAGAAGTGGCACAAATCTACGGCTCATACGTGCCTCCTATCGTCCATAAAGGGATTCAGCTTATTGATGCAGGTCTCATAACAGACAAAGGTGATGAAAGTATCTGGTTAGATATCATGCCAGTCAAGGAGATCAATCTCATTTGTGAAAAATTGGATGGACTTGTAGGCAGTCAATTAAAGACGGCCCTGGAAGGATATGATATGCATGTTTTAGCAAACTTGATCCGTGTCTATCTATTGGAATTACCAGAGTGTTTATTAACATTTGATCTATATGATCCTGTCAAACTCTTGTATGCACAGCAAGATACGGCTGGACGTCTTGTGTCTCTCAGTAAACTATTAGCCACACTCCCATCTGCAAACTATCATACATTGAAGGCACTTTCTCATCACTTGTTTAAAATCTTGAAACAACAGAAAGATGAAAAGCTGCTAAACGGATTGATCTCCACATTTTCCTACATTTTACTACGACCGCGCACGTCTTTACCCATCCATAGCCATGACCGACATCCCAAAAGATTGGTACGTGACTTACTGACACAATATCCCGTGATTTTCACCAAGGATGGAAACCGAGCCCAAAAATCCGGTGCATCGCGTAGTTCTATTGTAGCAGATACTTTGATTTTACCACCACGGCAACCCATCTTATTTGATGATCCAGATACCAGCCAACCAAGTACGCCACGCGCCTCAGAGGATGGGCAACTCTCGAAAGAACTCAGTCTACTCATGCTAACCGAGGATGTCTTTACCGACCCAATCAAAAAGCCAACGCCTAATCGATCCAGAGCTTCCACGCGTGGCACCATGGATAACGTGGTATTGGATTCGTTTTTTGATGATTAAAAGTATTTCTTTCTGATGACGTAGTTTAGTTTTTTGAAAAAAAAAAAAAAAAAAATAGCTGTATTTTTTATTTATTTTTTATTCGTTGCTTCTCTTTTTTTTTTTATTGCTTTTGTTAAAGGATCCTTTTTTTTTTCTCTCTTTCTCTTTTGTAAGTAGTGTAAATTAACAAACTCGGGAAGGTTACAATGGTCATTAATGTAGACAATATAGCCAAAAAAACAGTACTTTTATTTTAAAAAAAAACATGGTAAGGATCGATCGATGGGGGAGTAGTATATAAACGCGTGTTATATCCTTTATGATAGAAAGAGCATGAAAAAAAATAAAAATTAATTCTCCCCCGCCTCTCAATTCATAATAGGATTTGCCAGAGAATTGGGTTGTCCGTCATTCCCGTACATACAACAAGGATTATTACTTTAATACGGTAAGTAAAGAATCGCGGTGGGAAGCACCCGTGTCAGGAGGAGGAGGAGGAGGAGGAGGCAGCGGAGGAGCAGAAGATCCCGTCATGACAGATCGAGTGAGAGCCAGTCATTTACTGGTCAAGACACGCGATTCGCGCAGACCTAGTTCATGGCGAGAGGAAAACATCACACGTACCAAGGACGAAGCATTGGCCATCTTGCAAGAATATCAACGTAAAATTGAAGCCGGACAGGAAACCTTATCCGCTCTCGCCACTCATTTCTCAGACTGTTCAAGTGCAAAACGTGGAGGTGATCTCGGTTATTTCGAAAGAGGTCAGATGCAAAAACCCTTTGAAGATGCTACATTTGCTTTGCAAGTTGGTGAATTGAGTAAACCTGTCTGGACTGATAGTGGTGTACATCTTATCTTGAGAACCGCCTAAAAGGGAATAAAATATTTATTAAAAGAGGTTCTTTTTTTATTGTAATAAAAAATTAACTGGCGTGTGGTTATAACTACATGCATATTCCAATGTTCAATTTTTTTTTAACTCTTTTTTTTCAACCTTCAAGAAGACATTGTATTACAAAAAGTAAGGGAATAACAGGATGCTTTAACACAGCATTTGTAAGAAGGAAGGTCACAATTTCTCATCACTATGCAACATGATCTCAGGGCTACTATCTAACCAACCTAAAATTTTACCCTGTCTAAAAAGGCGTAATGAGATCACTTAAATCACCGCAGCACATACTCAATAGAGAATAGCTCAGCTCAGATGTAAGAGGAGATGCCATTCTATGTCTTCTGGGGGGTATGTGGCTAAATGTATACCCGTCTTTTTATGCATCATGACACCCTATCATCACTACTACTAAACACTACTGTTGTCCCATGTTATAAATTCTTATACCCCAAATTATGCAAAGTTTAATCATTCTAAGAATGAATTGTAATTGTGTACTCCGAGAATAGGGCTGCCTTTTAAAACAAATAGAATCTATGAAAGGAAAAAAAAAATAAAAGGCTGCGTGTAATTCATAAAATTACGCTTTGAGGATTTTTAAGTTGAAGTAAAATCCAAATGTACACACACACAAAAAGGTCATGTCATTTTTTTTTTTTTATTTTTATTTGTAATTCATGACAGTAAATGCTGTCTGGGTAACTCTTTTTTTTTTTGAAGATACCGCTTCCGCAACTTGTGATCTTACTATTTTTGGTACATTTAAATCCGACTCATACTCTCTGTTTACATTGTCTTTTTATTAACAAGGAGGATGAATTGTATGCTGGTACCTGGATTCAAAACTGTTGTGCTACTTAATTGAGCGGGACTTTAATTTTACTACTGCATCAAAACTTATTTTAAATCGAGATTTGGTGTATCTCTCTATTCTATTCGCTAGCTCTCTTTCAGCCCAAAGAGCCCCCCCCCCAAAAAAAGGAGGCTCTTTGGGAAAAATTGAAATGATGTAGGCATCAGATGAGAAAGATATTTGCGCACCGCGTCTTTTTGTTTACATCTTGTTATTATAATGGCTCAGCACACAAGAGTAGTGTGAGACTTTTTTTTTTTTTTAAAATCTTTGTTATGATAAATAAAAAGTTGAGTGACATATTCTTATGCATACACAGTGCGGTGTTGCCTGTCGTTTTTGGAATTTATTTTTTTGTCTTTTTAGTTGTTTAAAATCAGACAGTGTCAGACGTCTAGTTTTTCACATAAAAATCGCGTAATCTGTACTGGTGTATCTATAAATTATGTCACAAGCGTTGGCGTGTAAAAAAAAGAACCTGACGTATAAAATCGTGTAAATGGGTAAACTTATAATTACAGATTGAAGATTTTGGTTAGCAAAAGGTGTTTAGATTTTGTTATGAACTGTTTGAACCTCATATAACAAGTTGAATTTTTGAGAAAATCATCTCTCTTTACATAATTAAGGTGTATGCCAAGGTCATTATTGCACCTTTGCTGCAACTACTACATAGATGACACATCGCATATGATAAATGGCATCATACAGAGAATCAATAGTCAAAAAAAAAAAAAAAAAAAAAAAAAAAAAAAAAAAAGGGCACATTCTATCCTAATTCTGTTTGTGGGGCTTATCTCATTATTTCCAAATCATGAGAGAAGAAGGTTGTATTTTAAAAGGATACACTTGGCTTTCTTCAATAAACATAAAATGTTCCTATGAAACAAGTAATTACTAACTTTGCATTCCGTGATTCGACTTTTTTAACCTTTTTGTTGTAAAAGATTTGCAGGCATACTGGATATTAGTAGGAGATCTTGGACATGTTTAAATGATAAGTCCAACTCAATTGCATCGTCAAACCAATTTTTTTTTTTTTAACCGGGACTACTATAGAATTCTGTTTGAAATCACGAGCAAATGGTACAAGTGAACGATTTAAATTTAATTTTTTTCTTAAGGTTTTCAATGCATCGTTGATTTGATGCGCAGTTTGATCTTAGTCGTCTCTATCAACAAGCTGTGGTAATAATCCTTGCTCAGGTTAGATGTAAGCTCATTGTACTCTATAAATACAAAAACATAATAATTGGTAGTGATAATAAACGACAATGTCTACATCTTCGATGTATCATCTTTTTGTAAAACTATCGGTATCTCTTTTACATCAGGGCAACGTGCTTTTAATGATCTGTTTAGGTTGATAAATGTAATATAAATACTAATCCGAACTTATAGAAGCCACTAAATGCAGATGACGCCATTTAGGTATTTCAGAACCAAACAAAAAATCCACCAGCCGCACTGTGTAATTGTACGCACCCCCCCCCCCCAGTCTTCCTTATGAAAGCTATTTCCACAAGTTTTACTGATATAAACATGTTCATCCCGTAGTATACAGTTGGGCACAGATAGGACAAAGATCTCTCCTGCTCAGATGACGCTGGTCATTATTTCTGAACGAGAAGGCTTTTGCATATCTATGAGTCAATCAAGATGATTGTAGAACAGAGAAAAAATCAGCTGGTATGAAATGCGTAGCACTTTCTTGTTGAAATATATGACGGGGTCCCCTCATTTTTTATTTTTTTTGAAAAAAGATAAAAGCCGCCGAGCCGAGAAATAAGGTAAAAAAGACAAACGGAAGAATCCGAACTTTGTTTTTGTTGTACAGCTATTTTGTATCTCCCGATCAAAATAAGAATTGTGGTACAGTGTCAATAAAAGTCATCTGAACAGAAATATATATAAAAAATAAATGTTTGTTATAATCATTTTGCCTGGCAAACAGAGGAGATATATTTACTTTCCTGGACAATCATCAATAACATTTCTGTTCTTGGAATTAAAATAAGTGTGAGTTAGAATGTACGTACTATAATAAGTGTTTGTATAAACTAGTACATCCAAGACTAATGTCTACCTTTTTTTTTTTTTTGTAATGATTGAATTATGACGCACACGTTGATTTTATATTTAATAGAATTCTTTCTGTTTATCTAAACCCTTACAATACATACTCAAGATCGTTAGAATATAGTTTTTTTTTTTTATTATTATTGTAAATACTAATTACGGTTACTTTCAAGACTAAACCTGTGTTAAGATGCTCCTCTTTTTGTCTTACAAAAAAAAAAACTCGTATGGTCCCTTAATCATCCTGTCATTCCACCCCCAAAAAAAAACAACAAAAATGACACAGAATTCCCCTGTCCAATTTGTAATACTTACTTGAAAGAAAGCAAAAAAACGTGGTTATTGCAAATGACATTGATGTAACTGTTCCCCCTTTCTTTAGTATACTACATGACAACAGATTTGCGGATAGTATATCCGAATGAAGTTTCTGCAGACTCGTCTAGAAAAAAAAAAAAAAAAGATAGTCATTTATACATGAGTAATAGGAGCAGATTCCATCTCCAGTTTTCTCTCACACGCATGTATACATGTGAAGTTTTTGTGTGGGTGTAATAGTCTTATTAAAGTACACTATGATGTGTCTTCTTATTTAAAATGTCATCTGATTCCTCCAAGAGAACAATATTAAGTTTTTTTTTTTTTTTTTTTTTTTTTGGGTGGTGTACTCAAATTAATTATTTTTCAGTAGTTGATCTATAAAAGATGATTGGAACCTCGGCTAACACACAACAAATTTTTTTATCAGAACACGGCTAAAATTTAAGATGAACAGTGATTATATATTTTTTTGATGATTTTATTCAAAATGCAAGTCATAAATTAGAACGAGAGAGGGAAATAAGTTAATGTGTGTGTTGAAGAGAGAGGGGAAGATAGAATAGAGTATATACAGCAAGAAGAGAAGGAAAAGATGGAGAGGGGGGGCATAATAGAAAGAGAGGAAAGATAAAGAGTATATTTAGCGTCTAGGTATGACATGATTTGGTTCCATATAATTCATCATATAATTTGAATCGTAATCATTCATCATGACGGGTCTTTGATGGTCAAATTTTTGGAAAAGAATAGGTTGTGGATGTTGAAATAAATCAGTATTATTAGTGGTTGTTGTTGGGTTCATAAATTGCCCGTTTGTGTTGGTGGTAGGCCAGTTAGTAAATTCTGACTTCGGGACAGTAGGCACCGATAAACGTGACACGGGACGACGTTCCTGTTGTAATTGTGGTTGTTGTAATTGTGGTTGTTGTAATTGTGGTTGTTGTAATTGTGGTTGTTGTGGCTGTGTCTGTTGCTGTTGCTGTATGGACTGTTGCTGTTGCTGTATGGACTGTTGCTGTGGTTGCGGTTGCTGTGTTTGCGTTTGCTGTTGTTGTTTCATGATCATGTCACTCTGACACAAGGAGGGAGGAGGTGTTGTCTTTTCTTGCAGTGTACTGGATAGAGGTGGTGAATTCACGGCAGGGGATTCAGCAGATTTCTTGTCTAATTCGGACAGTAAGTAACGACTGAATTTCTCCAATTCCTTGATTCTATAATTCATGCGTTCTTCTTTTAGGATAGCGCCCTTGACGAAATCCAGTGTGCGGTCAATGATGGTGCTTTTGGAAGGTCTGCTGTCATTCTGCAGGTTGGGTAAAGTAAAGGCTAATTGTTGAAATTTCACATTCAGACTCTCACGTCGGGCTCTCTCAATGGCATTGTGTTCAGCTCGGCGCTCAGCCTTGGATTGGACTTGCTTCCCTGCCATGTTTGTTGTACAAGAAGCTGATGCGTCTGACCTTTCGTACGGACTTGTTGGGTAATTTAGGGAAACTGTGGAGTGTTAAATTTTTTTTTTATTTTTTTTTTGGATTTTTTTCTTTCTGGTCACTTACATTGGGATGAAAGCGGTGGCATCATGACATCTTGATGAGCAAATGGGGCTTGTGAGAAATTCATGTTGGATGTGGTAGTTGGGCGGTGAGGCACACTGGCAGCAAATTGCATCTGCATATCAGTATGATACAATCCACTCGACTCAAATGGCGAAGTTTGAAAGTTGGAATGATAATTGTTACCGTCTTGAGACATGTTTTTTTTTAGTGAGAAGGAAAGAAGAGAAGAAGAAAAGAGAGAGAGAGAGAGAGATTACATTTTGTACTTTTCTCATCTATTTATATTCCATGTTACTCAAGCCTTATTTTTTTTTTTTTTCTCCCAGTCGCTCTAAATGGCTGTTCCGGATACAGTGAGTAAAAATGTGAGAGAGAAAGAGAGAGAGCCGAGAACATGTAGGAAGTGCCACGTAACGCACGAGCCCTATTTTTATAAAAGTAGAGAATCTCGAACTATTATTTTTTTGAAAGAAAGAGAGACCCCATGATACTGAATCCGTGATTCCCTCTTTTTGAGTCACGTCACTCATAAATAGTTGTGTGCCTCATCTCTCTCTCTCTTTATTTGAATAATCGTCGTCATACGCGGTGATCTACGAGATATATCTATATACACTCTTTTTCATGTGAATAAATTACATTGTCTAGATCCTCCATCATGCAAAATAATCATGTATTTTTATAATTTTATAATCACTTTTTTTAAAAGTTTATTTGATTACGAATATATAATTCAAGGGGTGTATAATTGAACTGCATTTTGTTTAGAATTAAATTTTATGTTCTCGAATTACGGTTATAACTTGGATTTGGTTTTTTAAAATAGAACCCCATGACACTCAAAAAAAAAAAAGGTACCCATGATGATCAGTAACACAAATACTTGGGTTACCTTACCCCCCGAATTTCCCATTACAGGCGACGGACCGTGCCTTTTTTTGAAATGAAATTTATATTATTTTTATGCAAAACAAAAAAAGATTTCATAAGAAAAAAAAAAAAAAAAAAAAAAAAAAGGGCCATATAAAAAGTGTGTGTGTTTGTGTGTGTGTGTGTGTGTGTAAAATAAAAAAAAAAAAAACGCATGCAATAAGAGTATTTAAAGAAAGAGAAAAAAAAGAGGTATAATAAAAATGCAAAAAGACTTATATAAAACGCAAGAGAAAAAAAAATAATAGTAATAAAATAGAAAGTAAATGGGGGGGGGGAAGAGAAGAAAAAAGTTAATAGGTGGGCATATAGTTGTTACTGAATGAATTATTTCTAACTGCAGCAGTAGTGGAACTAGCGGTTGAACTACTATTATTATTTTTGTCTTTGCCTGTATGACGATGGATACGAATGTGTTGGTTCAGGTTATCAGAACGAGAGAATCGTTTTGAGCATGAGTGATAAGGACATTCAAAGGCTAAATTATAAAAAAAGTGTTATTTACCACATTATAGTAACCAATGAATATAACTTACGCTTTTCCAAAGTGTGAATAGAACGGACATGACGTTTTAAATGCTCGGATCTTTTAAATACTTTCCCGCAATCATCTTGCTTACAAGTAAACACTTTTTGACCTGCAATACTGGGACTATTAGATACTCTACGACCACGTGAGCGTGTGGGTTTTAAAGGGGACTTGAGATTGACTTTACTGGTACGACGGCTGCTGGGGGGAGGACTCACAGACAAGGCACTATCACTTGAGGAGGACGAGGAAGAGGAGGCTCTTTCACGATAGATACCATCAGCAGTAACAGCAGCAGTAGTAGTAGTAGTAGTAGTGGAAGGAAGAGAAGTCATCATGACATTGTCTACAAGTGGGTAACCAGAGTGATGGTTATAGGTTAAATAGGTTTGAGGAGAATACATATCCACAGCAGGATTAGCATAAATCATGGGTGATGA
Source organism: Mucor mucedo (assembly GCF_025094135.1). Taxonomy (NCBI): domain Eukaryota; kingdom Fungi; phylum Mucoromycota; class Mucoromycetes; order Mucorales; family Mucoraceae; genus Mucor; species Mucor mucedo. The sequence goes on along the minus strand of NW_026252396.1, from coordinate 11,448 downwards.
ATTACAGCGTTGAGGACTATTCGTACCAGAAGAAGAAGTGGCGACATTATGTTGACCAATCCAACCACCATGATGATAAGTCATAGAAGCTTGTTGAGAATAACTAAGATGAGGTAATTCGACTAATGTACTAAGACGACGCTTATTGTTGCTGTTATCAAGTGGATGATGATATTGATAATCTTCATAACTATTGAATGGACTGGGTGTTTGTTGCTCTCCATCAGAATAGCTGGCTTCACTGCTATTATTATTATTATTATTATTGTTGCTTAAGAGACCAGTAAAATAGCTTGGGCGACGACTGTAATCGATACTGTCACTGCGTTGCTGTTGATAATTGGTGTTTAAGCAGCGGTCAAACTCAAGGTCCGAGGGAGACAAATGGGAGGTTAAATCAAAGGTGGGTTGATAGTTGTTGGAATACATTTCTACCAGAGGTGTTAATAAATATTAAAAATAAGAAGTAAAAGTGCTTACCAGAGAGAGAGAGAGAAAGAGAGAAAGATAAAAAAAGATGAATTTGGCTTTGATGATTTAAATCTTTATCGAAAAGTTTAAAATAATTTCAAAAAAGAAAAGGGTTTGTTAAAAGTGAGTGTAAATTAAGAGGGAGAGTGATTGGGACTTTTTTTTTTTTTTTTTTTTTTTTCTTTTAATAAATAAAAAAAAATAAAAATAAAAAAATTAAAGCGTTGAAAATAAAAGACAGTTGGGGGGTTGAAGAGAGAAGGGAAATAAAGAGAGAATAAAAAAGCTGTTTATATATATTTTTACTGAAAAAAAAAAAAATATAAATAAACAGAAACGTTCTTTTTTTTACATGTCAATCGAGATGATCCGGATATTGTTTACTTCAAGCCATGTAATAAAGTTAATGAAAGGGATCAAAAAAAGTCCCCCCCTTGATTGTCTTGCAAGAGAGAAGCAATGCCCCTCTTTTTATAGTCTAGTGTAACACTCACCCATAAACAGATATTCTTTTTTTACTTTCTCCCCTCCTTCTTTTCATCCGAGTAAACAACAGAATGGTAATTTCTTTTACTTAGGACAACAGTAAATTAGAATTCAACCAAAAGAATCTTCTTTGCATTGAATTCTCTCTTATGTTTCACAAAAGATAAAGAGAGAGACAAAGAAATGAATCGTACAAAGAATCTCTTTTTTACAAAAATAATAATAATAATAATAATAATAATAAAAAGGGGTTGCCTTTGAGGGGAGGTCAATGTTAAAATGACAAGTCTTTTTTTTACTGGCCTCGATGTTTTGACCTTTTCTCACTTCTTCATGTGTTTTATATATATTTAGATCGACGTAAAGTTTTTTAGGGCATGATTAAAAAAAAAAAAAAAAAAAAAAAAAATTTGTTGGCTTTTTACTTGTTAAAAACATATTGTCAATTGCTTTAAATGACAATTTCCCTTGTTGCATTCATGCATTTTTCATTATATTCGCCTGTGTCACCATCAAGGTAGTTTAGCCAAACAAGAAGAAAAAAAAAAAAAAAATTCTGTCGTTGACTCTACACTATAAACAGTAATATTTACAATGAAAACTCACAAAAAGAAGGGGGAGGATTTATAAGGGAGTAATTTATTCAATTAGTCAAATCAAAGCGTGCATCTCATGTTAGGGTTTGGTAATAGCCACTACCGCTACCAGTCCCAATACTATTACGGTGACTATTTCTTCTTCTATCCAACAACTCTTCCTCTTCTTCATCATCCACGAGCTCTTGCAGATCTGCATCCACATTGTTTCGGGGTCTCTTAAATAATGCAATGACAAATCCAATCAGAAACACAACCAAGAATACCCATTGTGAATAATAAAAGAAAATCCCAAAAAATGGTGTATTGACAATAATCCTATCAATCATCGTAGATGATACTGTAGGCGTACAAATGTCTAATCACATTCTATTTATAAATATATCGCAACCCCCATTGTTTGTATGTATATATATATATATACATTTGTTTATTTACCTGTCGGTCCAAACACGTCACATCGTACAATCAACTCGTTATGATCCGTACAGTCACGATGTCCATTGACAAGTGTTTGATTACACTACTTAGAATTAATTAAAGTTTCATAATATCAAATATAAATCCCCTTACGTAGACTTGACTTCCGAAATGAGTATAACCTGGTGCTACTGTCGTAGTCATAGTATAGTTCAAGGCTAATAAACTCAAGGTTAATAATAATGCAGTTACAAGTAACCCTTGTGGTGCAGTAGCACCCTTTCGAATTTTAAACAATGTAATCCACAAGAATCGGATTCCAATGTATATGACACCTGACATCGTAGCCAAGAAAAAGTATAAAATCAAACCGACCATAAAAATGTAATCCAGTGGGAAAATTGTAGACACCTTGACAAATATGTAATTAATCGGGTTGAATAAATTAGGGTGGTTGATAACATAGCCACATTGGCTTCCACATAAAGAAGATGCAATCTTGTCTATTCTATCATCATATGTAATCTAATGAGTTTATTTTCTTTCCTTCTGTCGCTTACTTACATTGTTAAAAAGATGGACACCACCAAAACCAAGGTAACGCATAACAAAATCATGCCAAGTAAAAACTAGTTTTTTTTTAGGGAGTCTTGTTTATACATTTTTTATTCCCATCCCACTTACTTCAAAGGGTCGCAGGTACATGATGATCTTGGTAGAAAGGCTTGTTTTATCTACTAGAATAGCTCTAAGTCTTCTAGATAAAACTCTATATATATATATATATACAACAGAAAAAAAAAAGGATCAGCCAATACATCCTACACACACACATACAAACAACCCTTACCTTTCTTCATCCTCCAATGAATCTAGTACATCAGCTTCTGTTTTAGGCATGTTGCGTCCAATATATCTAGACCGAATTACACGCTGTCTCTCTTTATTCGCTGCCACTCGATTCTCTACATCTTCTTGCTCTGCGTCAATGCCTTTGCGTCCTTTAATTAAACTGATCGGTAACAAGGATAATCCAGGCGCCTAGTCATATGAAAAAAAAAAAAAAGAAAAACAATGAGATCACTTACATGATATTACAATAAATCATTACCGTGTAGCCAATGAAAACAAGCATCCCAAGCAAGATGAGGCAAGCAATGACAAAGGTAATTGCCTTTTCACCATCTAATTAATTTTGGTGGATCAGCAGATAAATAGCCAAAAAGATTAATTTTACTTACTACTATCAGTTAAAAGCTTTCTGAACCAATCCAAATCAATCTTTGGCGTTTTTGTTGTAGGTTTAAGAAACAGGCCAAAAATAGACAACAAGACGGATATTACGATGAAAAAGGAGGTATACTTTAAAGCACCAAATATTCTATCCTTGTTGGATTGATCTTCGCCAAATTCTTCATAAAAAAAGTATGCAAAAGGGATCAAAATAAAGCTAAATACGGTGATTAACCCATAACACACTACATAATATAAAAACGTGGGGGTTCTTTTTTAGACAACAAATTAAAAAATAAGAGAGAGAGGCCCTGATATAACCACCAATCACCCCTTCTTTTTTTCTTACCGTAATACACTATGCTCATGGTAAAAGTCATGCGTTGAATGACTTGTTCTGTTGCCCACTCTTTTTTAATTCCCTTGCTCACATCCACCGTACTCGAAACTAAAAAAATATCCACCGGTAATAAACAAAGCGTTGAGAACACAAGTCCCAAGGCCAAGATGGTAACAACCGTTGCGAAAAACTCGGTTTCATACTTGTTTTGAAAGTATCTCGTAAATAGCACACTCAGAAAAAATGACGTCTATTTTTTATTTTATCAGTTATCTCTTCACACACACACACACACCCCTTTATCATCCCTTTTACCCTCCCCCCCCCCAGCCACCTCCCCATACATTACAAGTGCAATTATACCATAGACTGTCCAAGCAATCCCTTCGACCGCTGTCATTGTGGTATATATATTTTTTGGTATAAAAACGGAATAAAAAATTAAAAATATATGGAGGGAACGGAAAGCGACCCTTTTTTTTTTTTTTTTTTTTTACCACCTTTTTGGCTTTTTTGGGTCTCCGCACGCATGTTTTAAGAAACAGCCACATCCTTCCCTTTGACTTATATCTCCATGTTTTTTAAAAAGTAAAGGGAAGCTACCCGCGCCAATAAGTACGTGTAACATGGTATTAAAATTCCTACGTAGTTGTTCAGTGAGGTATCCCAATATATGTGGTACGCTTTTTTTCGGTTTTGATATCTAAATAGTAAACAGTCTGGTCCCTTATTCCGACACTGCAGTGTGACATTACCTTGACGGAACATGGCATCAAAAAGTATACCTGCGCATAAATGCTCATCAATGAACTTATCTGTTCTACTGCTCTGAAATAGTCAAATTCTGATTTATTAAGGTAAAGAGAATCTACCATGAACGCTGAATGAACCCAGTTGTTCCTTTATAAGTAATCTCGTCATAACATGTAAATTGATACACTTTTTTTTTTTACAGCATTATACAAGCACGATATTGTTTACAAGTAATATTTCTTTTTTTTTTTCTTACATACAACCCTATGTACAATCAAACCAATACCATAATAATCAGTTCCGAGTTATGTTTGTATAAAAAGTGAAAATGATGATTCCTATTCAGCCTGGGACATATTTAAGGCAGGTTCTATCTTCCTATAAACAAAACAATGTGTTTTATATGTTGAGTTTCTGAAACATAAATACCATCACCCCCTCTCAATCCTTAAATATGAAATTAATACTAAGGGATCTCAATTCATTAACCTCTTTTCGTAGAAAAGAAAAACGCATAAATTTAAAAAATAAAGTTTGTTTGCATGAAAAAGGACGCATTAATCGCCCGATAAACCAATCAGCGACCTCAAACGTGACTATCACGTGATTTGATTACGTAATATTTCTTTAATTTTATGGGTATATATATTATATAAAAGTTACATTTTCATCAAATACCGATCTTAGCTCAGTTGGTAGAGCGGGAGACTGTAGTGTATATTGTCATCTCTAGGTCACTAGTTCGACTCTGGTAGATCGGAATCATTTTTTATAAATTTTGTGATTTGTAGTGCGCGTAGATGTAACTATGAACATTAGTCATATGCGTCTAAAATATTTAGAAACTCTTTTTAACATTGGCACTCGGGCCTCAACAGCAATGTAATACAGGGTAAGGTCTTCTTTAATAAAAATCGCCCGCTTTTTGCTTTCTGCCAGCTTATTCTTTCTTTAGACTTAGCCATCTTTAGCGTTTAAGTCTTTAGGTGGTGGTTTTTCTATTTAGCAATACGAAAACATTAACAGAATGTATATCACTTATAATGGTGTGTGAGGGAGAACAATTCTTTTCGATATATACTTAAGCAGGTGTTCCTATAGCCAACTTTGACCATTATATCTACGGACATCTGGAACAAGTATTTTCAGTCTTGTCTGAGTATTTTCGTAGGAAGAACTTATTATCAGGTTCATATCACCACCTATTCGAGTTTTCAAAACATGTGGCCCACTTGATTTTTTATTTAAAAAAAAAACAAAGATCACATAAAGCTGGGACCCAGCTTAAATCTCATTGTTTTAAAAGTACGCATACATAATTCATTGGATGGAGTTTTGAACCATCATCCGAAAGGTTCCTTTTTCTCCTTTATAGATTAAAGATAAGTTTGAACATAACACTACATATTAAAATAAAAAAGGAAAGTTCAAGGCCAAAGAAATTTGAAAACAAAAATATGGCCTGTGTCAGAATGCGAACATAGGTTCTTTCTCAAAAAAAATTTCCAACTAAAAGAAAAAAGAAACACAAGTTCCTTTATAGATATATACTTTCTAGTCGGTTCTATAATAGATAAGTATACAATAATTTTTCGCAGACGTCTATGATGCAGATCCTGAGCCTGATTTGCCAATGCATAATTAGCGTAGTTTTTTGGGGCAAAGGTTCTTATACGAGCTTTCTGTCACGAAATACAAACTCTTTACGTTTAGGTAAAATGGCAACGGTTAACAACATTATGTCTACACTTACGAGAGGAAATATCACTTTTACAAGTATATTAAAGCAGTTATACCTGTTCTGAAATTTATGTGGAACATGTCTAAATTAATCGAGCGTTCAAAAATAAACAGACCTGATTGTTCTAGCATACATAAATTTAAGTAAAATTGTCCATCCTGGTAAATATCACTATTAGAAATTTACTACAATTATTTTTAGTTTATGTAGCTATGGGACTATCGGAAAGAACAGTTCCCGATCATTGGAGTGCACGTTAGGAAACTAAACGGCGTTGGATTATTGGAGGGAGAAACACAAATAATAAGCATAAATTATTTAAGAAAAAATAAACTGTTATGTAGGTTGAGCGTATCTCGATTTTTACAAATGCCCCATAAATTATATATCATTTTATGCGCCTTATAAATTCAATATTAAAAGACATGATAGATCAAATACATATTTCAAAATCCACTATAAATTATATAAATCAACTTAAGTTAACCTAAAGTCTAAAAAAATTATTGCAATGTAGCATTAATTCTGAGTAAGGTGCTTATTGTTTTAATTGATGCGACAAAACATATGTGCTGGTTACATATGCCAACTTTTAAAACAGACTAGCAAGTATAATGATCAGAATTTCTACACATATAAAATAAGAATCATGCATGATACTTAATTTAAAAAAAAGACACTTTCTTTTTTCGTTAGGAAGCCTTTGTCCCAGCTGATTTAAAAAGACTTTGACTGCCCAAACACATTTACAAACCCAGATTCAAACCTTTTTTTTTTTTCTGAAAATATCTATTTTCAAAATGAAAACAAAAAAGGTTTTTTTCCCTTCACACCTTCATAAATCAATATGGCTGATAACAATAACAACAGTCCACATAGCAACACTTTTCTTAAGAACCTGTCACAAAAGAAGTACGCGTGGATGGAGGAAGCGAGCTCTATCACCACCCCTCCTTTCCCAGTTAATAAACCTAATAATACAAGCGAGCAAAAGGTGAGCGCTGAAGCTTCTCCGCGTCAACAACAGCAGCAGCAACAGCAGCATTCCTCACCAAAAAAGACCAAAAAGCAAAAGTTGACTCCAGAACCTGAAATTGTTTCTCCTTATATTCCTAAAAAACAAAAACATATCAAATCTCCTCCATCTAATAACATGATTCAAGAAACATTACCCAATGTCCAAAATAATATTAACAACGTGCAAGAGATGAAAGTCGAGACCCCAATTACGGAAAACATTGTCAATAAACCTGTCGAAAATACCGTACCTAGAAAACCACAACCTCATTTCAAATATACAACCTTCCCAGTCAAGGGTTACAATATTCTTCCAACACGTAATATCACTAGTACCTTTGCAAGAAATGACACCACTTATTTTCCCGGTAATAAAGCAGGCGCTGAAGAGATTTCGCCTGATGTAAGTTTTTTTTTTTTTTTTTTTTGACAATTCCCCAAAGATCGCTAGCTTCTGCATACTAAGATTCTTTCAATGTATTTTATTTTATATATTTTTTTAGCCAGAGGAAGAATGGAGAGACACGATTATTATTCACCCAGGATCACGCAATTTAAGATTAGGTTTTGCTTCTGAAGCTTTTCCCAAATGTGTGCCTCATGTCATTGCTAGACGTTTTAAGACCGAATTCCCCAACGATACCACTGAAAGTGACATGGACACAACCACAGAAGAGGAAGAGGAGAAACACCAAGAAGCTTTAAATGAAATAAAGAGCGAACTTAAGTGGAGAATGAAGAATGCAAAACGTAGAGCAGTTCCCAACGCTGAAGGACAGGTTATCGGGTTTAATACAACCGCATTTAAAGAGACTATACTTGATCATAATGATCCTTACAAGGTAGAATGGACAGAGGCAACAAAGGATGGCGTTGATTATTTTGTTGGAGAAAAGGTACCATATTTACAACCCCCTCATCAAAAAAAAAAAAAAAAAAAAAAAAAAAAAGAGATAGATAGACAGGCGAAACCCACTAACGATTTTTCTTTTGTAGGCTATTAATTTACCAGTTCCTAAAGGGAGTCAATATCGTATTCGTTATCCCTGGAAATATGGAACATTCAACTGTCAGGATTATTCCTCATTAAATGCAGTCTTGGGTGATATTGAAGCTATTTGGACAGAGGCAATTATAAGCGAATTAGAAATCGAAAGAGCCGATTTCAAGGTAAAATTTAATGAACAGTATACACGTTTACATGAGTGCTCATCCTTTATTATATCAGAATTACAATGTAGTGATAGTCATTCCAGATACATTTAACCGTACGTATCTCTGTGAATTGGTTACAATGCTTTTACGGTATATGAACTTTCGAGGTATCATCGTTCAACAGGAATCCACATGTGCCACTTATGGAGCAGGCGTATCCAGTGCCGTAGTGGTTGATATTGGTGCGCAAAAGACGAACATTACATGTATCGAAGATGGTGTTTGCCAAGTGGATTCCAGAATCTCAATTTCCATTGGCGGTGACGATATTACTAAAACATTCGCCTCATTTCTCTTGGCAAATAAGTTTCCTTATGAAAATATTGATTTGTCAACAACATTTGATTGGAGATTGGCAGAAGAATTAAAAGAAAAATGGTGTACAATGAATGAAGCAGATATTAGTGTTCAAGTATACGATTTCTTTGCTCGTACGCCATTTAAACCCACATTAAAATACCAATGCAAAGTGTACGACGAAGTGTTTTTAGCACCGCTTTGCTTAGTATATCCTGATATTCTGGACAACAAGAAAAAGGGAACGAAAGGGTCTTGGACTGTGGCTAATGACATGGTAAGTTAGAGGATAATAACATACCTATACTAAATGGGGCTGTTTTAACCGTTTATATACTAGTCAAATGGCAAGCAATACGAATCATATCCTATTGACGTCGCTATTGCCCAATCAATTGTAAATGCAGCAAACGGATCAGAAGAAAAGTTAAAAAGATACTTTACAAGTATTATTCTTGTCGGCGGAGGCGGAAAGATTGCTAATTTCAGTAAGGTTTTAGAGGACCGGTGAGTTTATGTCTAAGCCCTATGTCAAAGAAAAAAAAATTATTGCTAAAACAGCTAACCCTCTTTTATAGTGTACTGTCAACAGTTTTAGCTCAAAGATCATTTATTGATCGCGTGGAAGTGTTACCTGCACCAAGAGAGTTAGATCCCGAAGTATTAGTATGGAAGGGAGCATCTGTTATGAGTAAATTAGATATAGCGAAGGACATGTGGATAGGCGCTGGAGAATGGGAAGAAGTTGGTGCAAGATTATTGCGAGAAAGAGCATTGCTTATGTAATCTTAATAATAAACCTGGATCACTCCTTATTTTTTACACGCAAACCTTAAAAAAAATGAAACATATCTTTTTTTTTCTCTCTCTCCCTCTCTCTCTAGATCTGGTGATGGAAATTAGCTGCATTATAATCTATGACAACACAGCATCGGCAAGCGTTTTATATGCATCAGAAGGTGTCACTGAAATTTTGGGTTATACACCAGAAGAATTAAGAGGATTTCATGGTTACAAATTAACTCATCCTGATGAACGCGCAGCACTTGGTGTAATTCATAATGCAAATGTCATGGAGGAACGAATGTCTTCTGTGACAGCGTATCGCGCCCTTCGTAAAGACGGGTCATACGTCGAGCTTGATGTTGTTGTTCATTACTGTTATGACACATTAGTCACAACGAACTTTATAGTCACTTCAAAACATTCAATTGAACGCAAAATGAGAAGCAACACGGCTGATTATGCTCAAGTAATTGACGGCGATGGCAAAATTCATATTAAGGGTGCCTGGGTTGATCCACAGGAAGGACTAAAAAAAATACTCGAACTTCAACAGCCTTGGGGAAAAAACGAAAAAGTGGATAAGACGCAAGAGCCACGTTTCTGTATGATTCTAAACAGATACACCACACAATCTACAATAGTATTTGCCACAAAAGTTTGTGAAGAGTTGGTAGATCTGAATCAACTAGACTGCATAGGAAGATCATTGTACGACTATGTTGCATCCGAAGATGCTGGAAGCGTAATGAAGCAAATTGAGCTGTCAAAATCAAATAATATGATTTCAAGAATAAGGTTTGATTGGATAACAGGAGGAAACAAGTCGTCTCCAGTAGAAGCAGTTGTCAGTTGCACATATGACGGTCTGGTTATGGTTGTCCGCTTAGCTTCAGGCGTTGTTTCCAGACCTATGGAGTCATAAACACATCATTTTATATATATAAAAAAAGAGCATATTTTGGAATTTATTGTAACGTGATGGAGTCTAGAATTGGTTTCCGAATCAAAACTTGCTGCGTACCCGTAGACTTACCAAATAAATGATGCCAAGCGATCACAAAATATTACGATTCTTGGACCGGATAAATGGGATCATCTGTTTATTGTTAATGTTTATCTGCTTGTGTAACAACAATCTAACCATAAACAAATGTCATTGCCATTTATGTTAATAGTCGATACCACTCCTAAACTACAATGTACGTCAGAATATTCTACTCTGCACACAACAAGTTGGGGTAACGTGATTATCGGAAAATTCGCACAATATTTTCTATAAAAGGGACCCGAAGTATTCATCAAAAAGTTTATTTTATTTTTTTTCGAAAAAAAAAACATTATTTGATCTTTCTTTACATTTTATGGCCCTGAAACCTCCTATAGAATCTATCCAGCATGCGGTGATTGATGTATTCTCTATCAATGATGGTAAGCTTTCGATCGAACAGCAGATCGAAGTATATGGTAAGCTCCTATCAATTTGTGTGTTTTTATCGGATTATTAATCAGAGTTTTCTATCAGTCAATGATCTTTTCAATGTACAAGACAATAAATCCATATCTCTGGAAGAAGTACTCGAAGGTCTTCGCTATGTAATGGATTACAGAATTAAAGATGGTAGCCAACCCCATCTTGACAAAGGTCTCATGAAACGACTTTCTGAAGGTCTGTTTCTGAATATGGGACACACTGAAGGTCATCTCTTAAAAAAGAAAACTACGGCTGCAGCTGATATGGCATTTTTCTTATTTGGTGATTTTCTCGAAGAAGGTAACATGATATATACATATCAACCAAAAATAAGAAGCCTAACATTTATAATCTAGTCGATGAATTTCGTATGATTGTCAGCGAGTTAGACGTTTCTGATTTGCGCCGTCAATTGAAAATTCATTACCGGTGTCAACCAACTTCCTCAACCAAGGAGCAAAAGCGTGGTGCAATCGCAATGATTTTGCTGCTTACTCGCTTCTTTCCCAACCAGTTTGGCGATTGGCATGACCTTATCAAAGAAAGTGAACAAGGTGATATGGAGCGTCTAATGAAGTCTTCCCTGTTCACTGAAGTTAGTAACAGCGAAAAGTCAAAAATG
>NW_026252395.1:0-144109 GCF_025094135.1 Mucor mucedo | reverse complement strand
AAAATACAATCAGCCCAAAAGAAAGAAGGCACAGAAAAATAGAAGGACGGGGAGAAAGAAGAAAAATAAGCCAAAACGAGATAAAAAAGTGACAGACAAAGGTTCACCAATAGCTAGAGACTTTGTCCAAAACATTTGTATCGGTGCTGTTAGTTATCTGTGGTCTGATGGCATGAACGAAAAGTAAGTTGTACCGATTAAAAGGAATCACAGGGGGTTTGTACAGAGTTGAGGAAAAAAGAAGTAAGCCCTTTAAGTCAGAATTATAAGATATAAATGAGTATTGTACAGCAATGTAAATAATATAAAGTCAAATCGAAAGTACATTAAACGTATGTCATAAACTTGTATCTCAACCACACCCCTTCCCTCTTAATTGGCATTTAACTCTAAAACCGAGGACATGTCGTGTTTAATAAGCGAATTTTTGAAAATCACAATATAAATCATTCAACAATAAAGGAATGCCCTAAATATGTAATTGTTCATGCAAGACCCTAAATAAGAAAAAATAAAGAGGAAATCTGGTTTAAAGAACAGTAAGATTGACAGTACTGTCATGATCTCTTTACACTCGTAAATACCAACACAAGCCCTACACTGCATAGTCCAATATCCTTATAATCCACATTTCGAGGCAGTCAATTCTATAAGAACAAAAGCGAATTATAATATAAATATATTTCAATTCATTTTTTTAATATTTTAAAAAGTAAAGTGATGAACTAGAATTTTTTTTCCAAGACTCGAGACTTTTTCAAAAGAGAAGAGAGAATTTAAGCGGAACGGAGAGTATCCAAGAACTTCTTGGAAGCAGCGGTGGAGACACCACGCTTCTTTTGGACCTTGGAGACCTTACCGGCAGCAGCCTTTTCGGACTTGACAAGTTCGGCACGACGGAGAACTTGAGCATAAGGGTTAAGACGGTTCATGACACCTTGGTTCTTAAGAGGGTTCTTCTTTTGAGTGAAGGGACGCTTGTGGTGCTTGTTACCAGCGGGACGAACGACAGATTGGATTTCGTCAGAGTTGATAAGACGAGCAACATCGGGGTTGGTCATGATGTGAGCAGGCAAAACGTAGTCCTTCTTCAAGGTAGCGGGAGCTTCATAAGTACCGTAGAGTTCATCGAGGAGAGCAATGGCAGATTGAGTCCAGATGATGAAACGACCTAAATGTCCACCGGGAGCGAGTTGCAAGAGGTTAAGACGACGGACGTTAACGAGCTCGAGACCGGGCAAGTTACGGAAAGCCTTGACGAGACCGTTATCTTCGTTGTAGATGACAAGGGGACCACGACGTTGTCTGTGACGACGGTTACGGAGCTTACCTTGACCAGCACGGAGCTTACGAGAGTTGGAGACCTTGACGACATCAGAGTAAGCGTTCAAAGACTTGAGGAGAGCGACGGCTTCCTTGGTCTTGGTCAACTTCTCAACGGAGTCAGCAACGACAAGAGGAACTTCCTCAATCTTCTCAACACGATGACCACGAGCCATAACCAAAGAGGGGAGAGCGGAAGCAGCTAAAGCAGAAGCAGTAGCGAAACGCTTTTGGTTAAGGTTGGTCTTAACGTGCCACTTTCTCCAGGTCTTGGTAGGAGCGAACATACGACCACCACGACACATGTTACCGAAAGCAGCTTGACCAGCACGGTGAGTACCGGAACCGTTAACACGAGGAATACGAGCAACAGCACGACCAGTACCCCAAGACTCAGCAGAGGTTTGCTCACCAGCATTGTTGGCAACGGAGTAAGCTTGACGCTTGTTCTTGGCCATGTTGGTGTGGACGAAACCGACAATATCGGGACGAATGGGAGCCTTGAAGACGGCAGGGAGAGGGACGGTAGCAGCGACGTTCTTACCACATTCGGTATAGACGTTGAGAACAGGTCTGGCAGCGGACTACAATCAGAAATTGTCATTAGAATCGATCATAATTATGTCAGTGAGTAGCAATTCATAGCAAAAAATAAAAAATATCATGTCCAATTTCTATATATATATATTTTTTTGGTGATTTCGTTCATCTGCTCGGTTTCGTCGCATCCATCCATCTCCTTATTGATACATGATATCTTTTATTTTTGTAATTGCATTCATCTTATAGCTATACTGTACCATTTGGAAAAAGTTCGAGCAAAAAAAGAGGAAGATTCATTGTTTGGGTGCTTGGCCATTGAATATATGGAGTCCTGTTCCTTGTATATTTAAGCACCGCTACCGTCCCTGTGCGGGCCGGACAGTGTAGACATGAATAGAAACTTGTTTTGTAGTGCAATGATGACAAGCAGAGATTGTTTATAAAATGAAAACAACTATGCAATGCAGAAACAGACAAATTTCTTCAGGGTTTCGACAACAGTTTGGTTGGAACTTTAAGAAATAATTCTAGTATACAAAGATGTCGTTGTTCCGTTACGGTTATTCAATTCATAATAATATCTTGGGTTCATGTTGAGGACAGGACTATTATTATTTGATAATGCAATGTTTAATTTGGGCATTTTGAAAGTGTACGGATATCAAAAAAAAAAAAAAAAGAGTATATGCAATATCTGAATTTGGATGCGCCAATACAAAGTCACTTTTGTTGTGCCTCAGACCACGTTCTGTCGCGTATAATTTATTTCTTTCTCTCTTTCACTTTATTTCTAATCTTCCCAATGGTAATTTGTAATAACCATTAACGTAGCTCAAAAGCTAATATTTAGATGAATAGGGTTCTTCTGATAAAATCTTTGGCGCAACCGCCGTTTCGGCTGCTGTAACTATTTTCACATACTTCTCCTTTTGGACCTTCATCGTTGTAAGTAGACATGAGCAGAGAAAATATCAACTACCTACTTACAGGCATCTCAATTTTAGCCCTTCTTGGATGAAGATAGTTCCCTTCAAAAGTTTTTCCTCCCTTACCAATACGCCATCTATTTACCTGCCGCCGTATTGGTTGCTGCACTTTCCCTAGTTACTGCCTTCTTTGTAAAGACAACATCCAAGAGCAAAGACAGCCAAAAGGCCAAATAAAGCATTTTCATCGCATACATGTCATATACACAACACACAAAAGCTTTTTTTTTTTAACAAAGTATTCAAAATAACCTTTTTTCATTGATGTTGCTTAATTTTATTGGCTGGGTCCTTTTCTCCGAATGATTAATCCCATTTTTATCAACATTTACTCTTTTTGAACAAATTCAAAGATGCAGACCGTTGAAGTAGCTTTTTAAAGCTTTGAAATATATCAGCCATTCGTGCAGCCGGAAAAGAAGAAGAGAAAGTTATAGTTAGTCAGTAACCTGCATCTTTTTGCCTTCAAACAGCTTTTCCATTCCTAGAAAATGTGACTTTCAAATTTGTCGTCTCGTTTTTTTTTCAGAAAAAGCTTTTTTTTGTTAGTTTCAACCCTCATTAACATACTTTTTTCGTTGTAAATAATAAAATGAAGGACGCCCAACTTCCTGAAAATGTCGAACTCTTGCGTACACGTGTTGTAATTGAGAAGGATAGAGTCTTCAGTGTAAGTGAGAATATGACCATACCCGAGCCATAATAAAAACTTACATGTCGTTTCTTTTCTTAGGTCAGCGGAAGTGATTACCCCAACCAATATCCTGGTATCGACAATGGTTTCAACCTCACCGAGTTCAAAAAGGTAGACACATTCTTAGGCCGCTTCCATGTGCATTACTAAACATTTCCTGGTTTTTTTTTAAAAAATATGTAGAATTTCAAGGTCAAGATCCAGCGTTTATCAAAGCACAGTGTTGAATTCGACTTAATTGGCGTTGACGCGTCTGTAGCTAATGCTTTCCGTCGTATTATGATTGCAGAGGTACGAAGAAAGAAGATTGTTATGTGGGGGGAGGGGTTTAGCTTACTGACTTGTGGTAATATTAGGTTCCTACCATGGCTATTGAAAAGGTCTACGTTATGAACAATACCTCCATTATTCAAGACGAAGTTGTCGCACATCGTTTAGGTTTAATTCCTATTAAAGCTGACCCTCTTGAATTCGACTATATGACCGAAGATGGTGGACCTACTGATCTTAATACACTTGTGTTCAAGTTAAAAAAGAAATGTGAATTCAACCCTGAAGCTGCTGCTGACGAGACTGATGCTAATGTAAAATATATCAACAGCTTCGGTAAGTTTGTGAGGAAGGATAACGATGGTGTTTATTGACTATTATTATAGTCTATTCCAGTGATTTGGTTTGGGAACCTAAGGGTAACCAAGAAGAGAAATTTGGTGATAGCCCTCCTAGACCTGTTCATGATGATATTGTAATTGCCAAATTAAGACCTGGACAAGAGATGGAGATGGAATTACATTGTCAAAAGGGTCTCGGTAGAGAACACGCCAAATGGTCTCCTGTTGCCACAGCATCATACCGTATTCTTCCTGAAATCACAATTTTGGAACCTATTACTGGTGAAGATGCCGAAGAGTTTAAAAAGTGTTTCGTTGAAGGTGTTGTTGACGTTGTTATGGAAAATGGTGTGAAGACTGCCAAGGTTGTTAATGCTCGTAAGGATACAGTCAGCAGAGAAGTTTTACGACATGAAAAATTCGATAATAAGGTTCGTTTGACCCGTGTTCGTGACCATTTTATATGTAAGTTCTATATTTGTGTGTGTTGCTGTGTGGGTAATTGACATTTTCATTTGATAGTCAATGTCGAAACTTCTGGTATTATTCCTGCCGAACAAATTTTCCTTTCAGCACTTGATGTGTTTATGGATAAGATTAAGGATATTCAACCTCTTGTAGACCGTGTTGTATCAAATGAACTCAACTAATCAATCCATTTCTTATTTCATCTCTTCACTTCATCTACAGCAAATTTAGACCCTCCAAAAAAATAATAAAAATGTTTATATTTAAAAAAAAAAAATTGCTATCTTATTTATTTTCTCTTCTCTTTTTAACAGCTTGAGATAGGTTCTCCAACACAAGTTCGGTATCTTTCCAGTTGATACAACCATCAGTAATAGAAACACCATAATCCAAGGCACATGGGCCATCCTCAGGTACGCTTTGCTTGCCTTCTTTTAAATGCGATTCAATCATCACGCCGACAATAGCATCTTCACCTTGTGAAACTTGATCAGCGATGGATTGTGCTACCTTGGGTTGATTCTTAAAATTCTTGTTTGAGTTTCCATGAGAGCAATCAATCATGATTGACGTAGGTAAACCGGCCTTTTCAAGAATCTTCTTGGTCTCTTGAACATAACTTGCTTCGTAATTTGGACCTTTATTACCACCGCGCAAGATAACATGACAATCTTTGTTTCCTGTAGTATGGGTTATGCAGATGACACCAGCACTATTGAGACCCAAGAAATGATGAGGAGCAGAGGCTGAGCCAATGGCATCAATCGCAATGGTTAAATTTCCATCCGTACCGTTCTTGAAACCAACGGGGAATGATATACCAGAAGCAAGTTCTCTGTGTAATTGAGATTCCGTAGTACGTGCACCAATGGCTCCCCAAGAAATCAAATCAGCCATATACTGTGGTGAAATAGTATCCAAAAGTTCAACAGATACTGGTATACCCATATGTGTCAATTCGTTCAACAATCCACGGCCAATACGAAGACCCTTATTGATGTCAAAACTGCTTGTGTTGTCAGTGAAACGTTTTTTTTTTTTTTTTAATATAAACAATTCATCATACCTTCCATCAATATCAGGGTCATTAATTAACCCTTTCCATCCAACCGTAGTTCGTGGTTTTTCAAAGTATGCACGCATTACAATGACGAGTTCATTTTGAAATTTCTCTTTGGCATTAACTAATAGCTTGGCTGAAACACGATTAAATTACTAGTGCCTCACCCCTTTTGTTTTCCTTCTAAATCTACATACCATATTCCTTAGCAGCAAGTGTATCATGGATAGAGCAAGGGCCTACAATTACAAACAATCTATCATCTTTTTTGGCAATAATATCAGATATTTCTTTTCTTGCTTGAGTGATGGTTAATTTGGAGGCTTCGGACTAATAGCATCTAAAGTTAATAACGCGTTTTTAAATTCATTTTATGAAAAACTTACCACCGGAAATTCTTCCTTTATGTAACTTGGGGTAAGCAAAGCATTGTACCCTTTAATTCTTAAGTCATCCATTGTTAAGTTAGGCTTGAAGGATGATAGAGAGAGAAAGAAGGAGAATGCGTTGAACGTTAAGATCAAGTCCTATTTATTTGTTTGGAGGTAGAAACCCCGCAGCCTAAACAAACACGCAAAAAAAAAAAAAAAAATCAAAGTGACGTTTTCCTTTTCTAATTTTGACAACTAAGATGATACCAACACCTGACTTATCGCATATTAAAAAGCAAGACTATGACAAAGTTTATGAACCGGCAGGTACTAAAACGCCTTCTGTTTGTTATCTAACTGTAGCCAAATTAACAAGTAAATAGAGGACACGTTCTTGTTGTTAGATGCACTCGAAGAAGACGAAAAGCTGATTCAAACACTTCAACCACGGATCTGCTTGGAGATTGGGTAAGCTTCAAGATCTTAATGTACACCATATGACTAACATGTATATAATTAGATCTGGATCAGGATGTGTTACAACCTTGCTGGCCAAGATTGTGGGCGATTCCAATGCATGTAAGGTTCAGCTTTTTGCTCAGTATATCAGTCTATTAATATCAGCTTTTTTTTTTTTTTTTTTTTTTTTTTTTTTTTTTTTTTTTTTTTTTTTTTTTTCAAAAATAGTATTCCTGACTACTGACATCAATTTCTTTGCATGTGAAACCACTAGAAAAACAGGTTTACAGAACCAGATTACTCGTATTGAACCTATTAATACTTCGCTCGTCAACGGAATCTTACCTAGATTGAAGAACTGTATAGACATCCTTTGCTTCAACCCACCTTATGCCGTGACACCACATGAGGAAGTCGGAAGCTTAGGCATCGAAGCCTCTTGGGCTGGTGGTATCGATGGGAGAGAAGTGATCGACGAGTTGTTGCCATATGTTCAAGTAAGATCATGTATCAGATCTATAAAACAGAAGAATAATGACTAATTCTATTATTAGGACATCTTATCTCCACACGGTTTGTTTTATTTATTGCTGGTGGACGAAAATAAACCAAACGAGGTTGTGAATATCATGAAGGAAGAATACGGAATGCATGCAGAAATCATAATGCAGCGCAGGGCTGGTAGAGAAAAGCAATTTATTGTAAAAATTCAGCATCTCAAATAAACCATTATTTTGCTGCTTCAATAGTCTGTGCAGTCGTAGTCATGAAAAATGACGCATTTCTGGCTATCGCGTTATATACAACCCTTAGAATAATACGCGTTAGCTTATATATCACGTAATAAAAATATTGCATAACCTACTTTGTCCATTTAGAAAAGTTGTCACCAAGGCCTTTAAAAACCCCAGCTTTCTTTGGGTTTCTTGCGTTAATAACTCCCTTTGTTCTGTACCATAACCAAGCATTAGAACATAAACTCCAAGTAAAACCACTGATGAAAGGTACAATGATTTGATCTTTAATAACTGCTGACCAAAAGATGCCCAAAGGTGAAGCGCCTGATTCTATTAAATGCTGAACTGATTTATCAAATTGTTTTTCGAAGCGCATGTCTGGCACTGTAGGTCCTTTCTTTTCCCTTCTTGTTACTGAAAAGTCATCATCATCGTCGTCTACAACGAATCCTTCCTTGCTTGGATCTCGCAAATCATGTTGACGTCTTTGAAGTTCTAACAAGCGTTCGAGATCATCACTGCTGTAATCACTGGAAGAAAATAGTAAGGTTTCTTGAGCTTCAGGTTGAATAAAGTCGCTAGGTTCCATTATTATTTGTTAGAAAAAATTGACCTCTGTAAAAAAAATGGAAAAGTACAAAATATAATGACGTTGTGTGCAAAGCAGATTGATTGGTTTAATCTGTTTCTTGATTTTAAGCCTGTAATTGATTTTTAGTGATTGATGCTTAGCCTATGGTTGGTATTCGTTCTATTGTTGTTCATTCTTTTCATACTTTTCTACATGATGTTGTCGATATCGTGCATAAAAGTATACTATAAATCAAAGCAGGAATACTTGTATGACGTCTTTTGGTATGAGTGGCTCTAGTTAATGAGGCCGTTTAAGTAAAATTTAAGATAGATCTCATCAGTTTCAACCAATTTTGTAAATGCTCTTTTAGAATTGATGTAATATTGGGTTGTATTACTGTAGCTTCTCTCCGTTAGCTTAAATGATCATGAAATTCTATAAAAGCTATGAAAGCTATGAAAAGCAAGCGCTTAAAAAGTTAGCTTGGTATGTTACATCCAGAGAATTGTCATTAAAAATCACAGGCTCAGCGAGCTTAATTGATATTATTAAAATGTCACTGTATATGTTGAATACGTTAAATATCTCGGTTCTTCAAAACCCATCCTTTATTAAATTGAGTGGATGGATATTCAGTAATCATTTTAGTGAGACTACCACCCCCTTCCGCGTTTTCATCAGATTGCTGAATTAGACCGAAGTTCAAGGCAAAAGGTGTATGTACATCACTATAATACAAGCTTACTGGTTTAATTTTTAAATTTAAATACAAACTATGTCTATCTAGGATCGCCACGGATCATGTGTTCAGTCACTGTGTTTAATGCGCACACCCACTCCTCTTTTTCTCTTCTACTTCTGGCAAGAAAGGTCCATGTATTTCCGTTAGGATTCACAGTTTGATCATGGTGATATACACGAAGTCTTTGTCTTTTTCCACTAAAATAACGGCGTAATTTCGGCTTCCAGATCGAAAATACGCATGCCATTGCATCATCGTTTGTAGTTAACCCTGATTCATATATACGTGCTGATTTTTTCCATAAATTGTCTCGGTTGGATCCTTTATTTTTTTTGCTACTGTCGACACCAGAATAAAAGTAGCATCCAGCAATATCCAACGATCCTTTGCGTTCATGATTGGATATCTTTCTTTTCGTTGATCTGTTGAACACATCGAAAAATAAAATCCAGCCATTTGCTGTCAAAATAAACATCTTTTGTGAGTAAGTTCCTCTGTGATGTGGTTTGTAATACAGAATTCCGGATTTCTACACACAATTGGATTAGATTGCTTTCATTTCTATATAAGATAAGTAAATTAATATACCACCACATCTCGGCATTGTTCATAAAGACAATAGCTCCATATACGTGTATCTGCTATCATCTCTTGATGTCGATGCACACATCCTTTTTTTGTGTCAATCTGACCATTGTCCTTAATCAACGTATCTTCCGTGTCAGTTGAACTAATATTATTATTGGAAAACCTATCATGTGTATGAGCATCTTTCTCAGCCTCTTTTCGAGCTTTCCAATACACAATGATCTGTGCCAAATACTTGACCCACGAGTCGCAAGTATCACTTGTATAAGCCTATTTAAGGCTTTAATTTTTTTTTTCTTTTTTTACAAAAACTTTCCACTATAGCTAAATTTACCTCAAATTTAATTTGTAAACCATTTTCCATTATTAGTTCCAAACATGCCTGATTGTGATGTGATTTCGGGTGGAAAAGTGTTTGTTGTTCTTCTGGTTGAATCATGGGTGATCGACTGGATCTCTTTCCCAAGCTAATATGACTATGACTTTGCTCACGTTCTTCACCAAGATCATTTGAAAATGAGCGTCTTACGTATGATACTTCAGTTAAATCAATAACACCTTTAGCCTCTATCATTAAATCCATGCGACGTTTAATTTCTTGCGTTTCTGTTTTTTTTGTGGAAGATTGTGTGTAAGGTGAAATCCCAGATATGTAAGGCATAATCCTGATATTTCTCGGTAACAAGTTTTCATCAATAAAACTAGCACTGTCAGGTGGAGATACTTTGAGTGTTGGCGTATAAAATAGAAACTGATCAAAAGTAGCATAGTAATTTGTTTTTCCCGTATATATAGCAGCCATACGACCATGAAAATCCGTAACTGAGGTGAGAAATCCTTCAACAGGTGGCGGTTCCTTTAATGTAAAATTTTCTTGCAAAATGATATCATGAGGGGTATGTTGAATAGGTCTTAATTCTAGTCGATGTGTTTGCTCAATACTCTGTGGACATATTACCCAGTCAATACGTTCATGTTCATCGGATGAACATGTGGTCCAGTAAACCCATTCTGCTCTATCCTCTGTAGCCCAACATAAACCTAACTCATCTGTTGAAGTCCATTTCTCCATCTTCTTCAACGATTCCATATCGCCATCATCTTCCTCTAAAACTGTGACAACTGCGTCCTTTACATCTTCCAAGGTAATTTCGTTGTAATGCTTAACATTTGTCAAGGGTAGATTTACAGAGAGATCCAGCAAGGGTATATATACTTCACACCAATTAGGACATGGGCGTTTACATTCATCTGGTAGCAAATCGTATATTTTCATATACCATTCTTGACATTTCAAAAATGACCTGGCTTTAAATGTCATTGTTACAATCATCGGAGTTCTAGCGGGAGTGTATACATAACGTAAGCAAAAGGTGTAATCTAAGGGTGAGAATAAAAATAGCTCCAAGCGGTTCTGTTTTTTGCTTCCCTGAAGATATACGCGATGCTCTAATTTCTGCAATGGCCAAAATAAGGTCTAGGTATCAATAAGAAGTTAAACGTTAAAGATGAAAAACCAAATAAAAAAATTGCTTACCGAAGAACAGTAGGTGGATAAACATTTATTTGTCAAGACCAGTTCCATTTGTTTCCATTCCTCATTTAAAAGATCGAATCTAGCATCTTTTTCGGCCCTATATGTAGATGGTTCAGTGCCAGTATACTCGGTGACAGACCGCATGCATAAAATAGGTTCATGTTTTAAAGGTTTGTCAGTCGGAACTGAAGCTGGTTCCCGTGTAACGTCGGTGGATATAAAGACAGATCCAGATTTTTTCCAAAGTAAAGGCTTCTTACCGGGTCTACGAACCTTTCGCTTTTTCTTTTTGGTAAATGTATTGACAATTGGGGTAGATAAAGCTGTGGTAGTTGTACTCGGCCTAATTGGTAGTTTACCTTTGGAAGGTCGAACAGTTTTGATAGATTCTGCATCGGTGTCAGTGGATATCAATGGTTGAACAGGCGCATCCGCTAAAAATTGATAATCAATTTCGTCATCTTCATCGTCATTGTTTACTATTTGCTCCAAAAAATGGGGTGTAGTGTCTGCGCTTTTAAACCCTGTAGAATTGGTATTACTGGAACGTGCAGTGATAAAACTGGTCCCATCAGATAAGGGTGTACCAATATTATGCGACTCGTCTTTGGTCGGTGGTGAAGTTTCACTTGAAAATGTGTTGCTTTAATCGAACCGCATTGAGTATAAATGTTGCATGTAACCGAAAAAAAAACACTTACTAGTTTAGCAATTTCAGACTAGAATCGGAATCGATTGAAGGTATACTTTCTACCAAGTGAGGAAGGAATTGTTCCGGTGGAGGTGGCATATTAATGTCCCAAGGCCCAATGAAGACACGGCTTGAACATTGCTTGCGATGCCAGAATTTTTTGTTGTCATTGTCCTCAGTGTATTCCATCCCTTTATTCACGTAAAACGTTTTTTTATAAAAGAGTAAGAGAAAAAAATTATGTGGTACGACATGAAAAAAATATATAAATGTACAGGTGGCATGGTTGATGGGCTCGAGCTTTAATTGGCTGATCTTTTCAAATCGGCACTTTCTTGACAAAAAACAACTTAGATAGACAGAAGTCAAATCAGTGGTTGATAGCAAGGGGGACCATCTCATATATGTGTCATTGATTAGCTTATTTGCTTTTATCGCAACATGCAAAGGTGTATAAGGGTATGGATTCAGTTCAAACTAGGCTAAAACTGGAAATTGCTGCTTTCATAATCCTTGTAAGTATTAGTAAAAATAAAACAGGCTGTTTTGGTTAAATAACGTAGTATGATAACTACAAGAGCAGATTAGGTTGATA
Source organism: Mucor mucedo (assembly GCF_025094135.1). Taxonomy (NCBI): domain Eukaryota; kingdom Fungi; phylum Mucoromycota; class Mucoromycetes; order Mucorales; family Mucoraceae; genus Mucor; species Mucor mucedo. Next base: position 132,130 of record NW_026252395.1, on the reverse strand, counting down.
AGCTGATATTTTTTCAAGTTCAGGTTCTACCGCAATATTTGCATTTTCGACTTTTTCTCCTCCCTAACAATGGGTAAAATCATTGTTAACAGCAACATTCAATTCCCTTACGATTGTCTTTGCAACATAAAAAAAGGCATTAAGGAAACGGTAGATTTGATAAATAAAACTGCTGGTTTCAAATAGTCACAACATTCATTGTACATGTAAAGATTTTCACAATCGAAAGGGTGCTGCAAGGACTTCTCCATCAATTTTTATTTTTCCATGAATTTTAATTTTTATCAGTATCTTGTTACAGTGTTAGTTTCATCCATGTAATATGTCTTCTTGTCCTCGAAATTATTGTTGTCACTGTCGGACAACTTTCATCTATCAGTAGAGCTGCTGACGTTTATCAAGCAGCTCCTTAAAAACATTATGCTAAATTGTATCTAAGTCTTTTAAGCATTACTTAGTATGAGCCTTTTTTAGAGGGTATCTTCTAAGTATGACAAAATACCCGATTCATACTTGTCCATACCGTTAAGATTCGTTTGTAAAAAAAAAATCAATGAACGTAAAGTTTTCAACTATATAAATAGTACAATTTCATAAGCTTTCAAGATTATCTAATATCTAATAGCGAATTATCTTATAAACCAATGAAATGTAACCTGTTGACGATTTTAGATTTTAAGTCTTCATTTACAGTTAAATTCATTAACATTAAATGTAACGTACTTTGAACTACCCACTGACAACCAAAAAACTGCCTTGTTCTGAAACATATGAAAATTGTGAAAAGGAGGGGAAAGAAATAGATTCACAGCTCCATATTGGAGACCACATTATTCAATATAATAAGATAGAATAGCATAGCCATATTATGTAAACACCTTTCGTTTTTGCTATGAGGGATTTATCTCGTCATTGTTCATCAGTTGAGTAATTATAAATATGGTTATCATGTCTGGTACAAGTATGATAGCTCTCTAATGATACAAGAAGATCTATTTTACAGCATTAACGTACTGGTTGAATTAGCCACCAGGGACGTATCTGCTTCAGAGAGAGCGTTAATGCCGGCGTACCTTACATTTTCGAAAATCATGGGAATAATTTGAGGTAATGTTCTATTTATGCACAACAAGATTTGTGCGACTTTGGGTTTTTTTAGAGGTGCCCAAAAAAAGAAAAAGTGTTCATATGAGCACTTTACTTGCGATGATCATGATCGCATCATCGTCTTCGCAGGTGGTTCGGTATATTGAATGACCGATTCGTTTTTTACCACCAAAAAAAGAGGTGGTCGATAATTCTCCCACCGTCATTTTGTTTCCTTTTTCTTTTTTGTTTTTCAAACAACAATTTAAATATGAAATTAGCAAGCTTAGCTTTACTTTTAACAACCGTCGTAGGTTTATCAAATGCTAGTTTTTTACCAGGTTTAGTCATGCAAGAGGATGTTGGAACATACATGCAAGAGTCAACCAAGTTAATCACCAATTGCGGTGATGCCAGTGACATTTTAACGTAAGTTTACCAATAGTATGTCAAATAGAATGCATAACTAAAAACCAATAATGCAGTATTGACTATGTCACACTTTCACCTGATCCTCCAGTGAAAGGTGAAGAGCTAACAATCGATTTCAAAGGTTACTTATCCGAGACTGTGCCCAACGGAACTACTGTTCAGGTTATTGTCAAATATGGTGTAGTTAAGTTAATCCAGAAGACATTTGATTTCTGTGAAAAGATTGAAGAGGTTGATGAAAAATGTCCTATCCCCCAAGGTGAATTATCCTTCACCAAAGTAGTTGCTTTGCCCAAAGAAATTCGTAAGTTACAATAACTTTTTTTTTATCATTCCAAAATCTATTTTTGTACTGAACTATCTTATCTTTAGCTCCCGTAAGTCTAGTCTTTAATCATTCATACATTTGAGTATCTGCTAACTTTTTTTATAAATATGTGTGTGGTATATAGGGAAAATACACGGTTCATGCTGAAGTAAAGACACCCGAAGATAAGCGTGTCGTCTGTCTTATTGGTCAAACCATCTTTCCTAGAAAATAATTTTTAAATAAAATAATGAAAGCTAAATTTGTGTAATTGTAAACAATCGTGTGTCCTTATTGGTGTTTTAATGCCTACGGCACTTTAACAACTCAAGCTGCGTTATTTTAATGGGGGATTTTGCATTTTCCTGTTAACAAAGTATCTGTTAGCTCTAAATACTTGGTAACTATCTGCAAAAGATAAAATAATCGGCTTTTTCTTAACCATGATATGTAAATAAAAACAGCGTCAACTTTATTGCAAGTTTTGTTTGTTTGTGTGTTCCAGAAAATGATCATTTAATTTAATTTCAATTGAACAATTTTAAAGAGCAGCTCAAGCGGCAGTAAGTCTTTTGGAACAACAGATTTTGATGATGACGTTTAAATACACACTTATACATCTTTTCTCAATGCAACACATAGGATTTAGCTAATAATTTTTGATTCCTACGTTCATTGCATCCTAAAAAAGTTATCGTTACAAAGTCTAACACACTTATCAGATAAATAAGGAGCAGTTTATATAAGGACATTTTTTTTTTAAAAAAAAACATTACTTTATTTCTTTATTCTGGTACACTGCTATTTTGTATGGCAGCAACCGCTCTGTCTCGAAATTTATGTTGAAGGCCTTGAAATGCCACTTCATATTCACGCTTAAGTTTGTTGATTTCAGTACAATATTCCGAGTATATATTCTGCGGTAAAGCCTTTATGATCAAGTCCTCCTCAGCTATAATATATTTGTTTTTTTTAACCCCTCCTATTAATAAAAATGTTGGTCTTTAAAATGAAAATGACATTTTTACCTGATAGTTTGACAGCAGATGTATTGGGTTTTGACAAATGTCCCCTTTTGGTATCGAATGACGGGAATAAGATCTCGTTAATGTATTTACTTAAGTTCTGTGATACTTCACGCACAGGTCCCTCTTCTACGGCTTCTTCCGAATCGGACGCAATGTCCATATCGGAAGTTACTGTTTCTTCTTCTGTGCTGGTGGTCGTGGTTTGGGTAACGGCAACAGTAGATTTGAGATTGGCATAATGAATTGATTTTGGCAAGTGCACTGTAGATCGGTATTGGTATGAGCCTACATCCTTACCTGAAGACAGTAACCAAGCTTGAACATTTTCGGCTACCATCGTGTTCAATTCAGCTGTACTTTTTGCTTCATCCACTGGCCAATCATCAGACATACGTAATAATTCTTTGAGATCGGGAGTTTTGGAACCAGAGTATTGAGTATTATTTTTTTTCAAGTGCTCGAATACCCTTTCTTCTACAGACCCCAATGTGACCAACCATGCAACGGGTGGAGGTATCGCGCTATCGTTATTTCTTCTGGTAACCTTGCTAAATAGTTCATGGTTTCGATTCACTCGAATGTCCATGCAAATAATGAGATCGGCAGAACGAGAGAAATCGTTTCCTCTTTTCGCTGTTTCCTTTGTCTGATCTACTTTCAACATTGTCTTTACAAACACACCATATTCACCGTTCCAATCATCATCCAATAGATAATTCATACGCACGCAATCCAATTTGAGATTCTCACCAAACAAATTTACTAGCGCTTCTTCTTCTCCCAAATCATGAGCAACCAACAATATAATCACATCCTTACCTAATAAGCCTTTTAATAAACTCTTCAAAAACATGAGCTTTCCTGACTGGTTCCATAATTTCTCTACTGTCAAATCCAAATTGGATGAAAAATTCAATACACTGATGGGTTTGTCAAAGTTTAAGCTACCCATTGCCGTTTGTGAAGCACGCGTCACCTTTTCACATTGATCTTGTTGGTTTAGTGTAGCAAATATAGGGATCATTTCTCTTTCGTATGCGTAGACCTTTTCGTCGCTTGTCAGATCCTCGGTGGTGATAGTGTCGTCAGTAAACCATCTGAATGCGGAGCTATTTTCTGTCATATCTTCGTCTTGTGACTGTTCGACTGTAGTGGTCTCGGGCACAGTAACCTCGGCCGCTTCAGTCTCAACAACGGCACTTGGCTGCGCTGATACTGGTGCTGCGGCTTGTACGGGGGCTCCAGATTCTACTGGTACTGTCGATTGTACTGGTGATGTGGGAGTTACTGATGGTGTAGTTTGTACTGGTGACAAAGGTTGTGCTTGTGCTGCAAACTGTTCTTGAGGTGTAGGTTGTGTAGATGTGGTAGGTTGTGCTGATATGGTGGGTTCAGTTGGAGTCACCGCTGGTGGTTGTATTGGTACACTAGATGAGATTATTTTATCAGAATGGACAGCTATATCTACTACGGGTTCCCTTTGGGTTAATGTACTATGAGTAGTAACAGCTGCAGCTGGTGGGTTAGGCTGGGGTAAAATAGCTTCTGGTTGAGAGAGAGCTACAGAGTTCTCAGCTGTTTGAACAACACCTTCCATAGCGGAATCAGGACCTAGTATCGACTCGATCATTTGATTTACATCTTGGGTATTGGGTAAGTATTCCTCTGAAGGATGGCTGTCCATGTTGATATCTCCATCCTCGTCAACATATATAGTTTCCTCCGGTATACTGATGATGTTTACAGATGATGATGCTGCCTGTGCTTTTCTTCTCTCTTGATATGCCTTGATATCTAGCTGAGCTAGGACGCGATTTTTATCTAAAGTATCTGTATCTCTCATGACTGATAAACCATTCAAGGGTATCAACTTTAGAATATCTGGAGCCGAGGACTCTACAGTAGAGTCTTTTTCAGTACCAAGATCAAATACATCGAAAAGACTATGGGCGATGGGTTCCAAAACAAGTTGTGTGGGATCCTTGTTGATTGACATTCTAGCTAATCGCTCTAATCGTGCTTCTTCATTTAATTGTGCTTGGATAGACGCCTTATTTTTAAAAGTAATGGGACGTAATCCTTCCTTCTCTGGAATGATGGGCAAAAGCCCTTCTAAAAGTTTCATGTTACAGGGTTAAGAAGAAGAAGGAAGAAAGAGAAAAAAGTGGATAGTGTTTATTTAACTTTTTATCCATTTTTAAAAAAAAGTCAAAGCGTGACGTTTATTTTTTACAATGTAAAATCAAAAGGCTTAAAAGCTTCTTTGAAAGCAGCAGCACAGGCTTTTTCTTCTTCTTCAGTTTGAACACATGCCTTCCAACTCTCGCGTTCAGGAGTACCCAGTACATTGGCAATGATTAATCTAGATCGGTAAAAAAGTGGGAAATAAGAGACAAGGAGGATAATATATTCTTTTTTTTACCTTCCAAATTCCAAGTTAAATCTTTCTTTGGGACGAAGTAAATGCACCAAAGATTTGCCATTGGGTAACTCCATTCTAAAATATGGGATCTCGACATTTTGCTAAAAAATTGTGTTGGTATATACACACGATATTAAATAGGGTTATTATGACTTACGGGTACTTGTTCGATCAAATCCATGTTATTCAACGCACATTGTTCTCTAGCAACTTTTTCAACTTGATCCGATTTGGATTTGGGTACAGGCACAACTTGAATGTGAGCATGGCTCAGACCATTGATAGATTCTCTCGACACTTCAAACAAGACTACATCTTGATCATATTTTTCAAACATACGTCGAATGGCACTCTTGTATTTTTCCAGCTCCGCCACTACTTCGATTTGTGTTTCCATGGGAATCTTTCCAAAGGTGGGATAATGGGTGATAGGAATCAGTAAAAGGTGGCCTAAACCAGGAACTTTACTTTCAGCATCTGTAGATGAAATAACAGGTCCTTTAGCTAACGTGGCGTAAATCTCTGATCCAATAGATACGATCAAATGCTTTTCCACCTTAGGGTTGGCTAAACAGAACCAACAAGAGTCCACTATGAGATATATTAGCATATGCATGAATACTTCCTGTAACCGCTGTACTTACATTTTGGTTGTTCCCTATTGTTTCTTGGCTTTCTCTGAGGACGGTTCTTAATGAAATGATCTGATTGTCCACACACATTACAAGCATAGCCCTTGGGAGGAGCTTTTACATCATTTGAAGTTTCAGGACAGTCCTTAATATCATGACCTGGTACATGACACTTATGACAGACATAGGCTTCGGTACAATCCTTAACATAATGACCAGGTTTGCTACAACGCTTACAAATATAACCTTCTTTAGGTACTTCAGTTGCTTTAGGACGTTTAGCATCGGCACCCCAAAAGAATGATCCATTACTCTCATCTGTATCTTCATGCTTTCTCTTTGTGCCTGTGAATAATGGCACAAAGGGACATTCGGTTGTATTTTCTGGTAAAACTTCCAATAACTCTTTCGGTGCCTTGGACATAGGAACTAAATTGAATGCATAAAACCACTATGGGTGAGAAAGTGTTAGAAGCCCCAAGTTTTTGTAAAATGCAAAACTTACTCTTTGTTTTTCCTTGTTTAAAGCTTCACCCAAACCAATGAAGCGTGTAGCATGATCAGCGGGTCTTTCTTCCTGCGCTCCGAATCCACTCACAATATTCTTATAAGGCTCTCTTTCGTAAAACATATCCTGAGAACTAGCAAAATGGTATCTAGGCTTTAAAGCAGCGGCTAATTCAGAAATAAAGGTTGAGCATTTCTCTGGTTTTAAATCAGTGACGGGTAAGCTGGATAATTCGGTAATATCTTTAGGCCATTCATAAGATAATAAGAAATCGACACCAGGAGGTAATGTCACTGGTAATTTGGTGAGGCATAATTTTTGAATATCGCTCTTAGAATAGGTCACTGATGTTGTCTCTTCTTCGCCGTTAGGTTGACTACCTGATATAAAGGCGATTTTAAGTCCATCTGAGGTCGTCAATACACCTTGTTTACCAAGGTAGTAAAGGTTGGAACATACTTCGCCGTCGGTACTTTCGATATGCTTCTGAACTGACTCGGGGAAAGGTGTATCGCCGATAATAAAGTAAGTCATCATAGGGACTACAAAGAGTTATTAGTGGAAGACAAAAGATGAAATGTAGACAAAAAACTTCACATACTGTCAATTTTGTCTTGAATTAACTCTTGAATGGTCTCTTCGGTGGTGTCAGAACCAAAAAAGTTGCCTGTACACAAGTGCACGTCAAAGGGGCCATATTTTTCGTGAATTTGTTTGGCTTTGGTAAACATTTCTTTAAATTTGCCATTGGTGGATCCTGTCACAAGGCTGCATGTATGTTAGTAAAAGTAAATACGAAAGACGCGAGTACGCTTACACTTTAATATTTGTAGCCATACTATAATAAAAAAATAAAAAAAGAAAACAAAAAAAAAAGCAGACTCAATTTATTAGGAGGGGATTTGTAGGCCACATAAGCCACATAACATCTGATGGGTTATTATAAACAGTTTGGTTTTTTTTAACAAGAGAAGAAAAAAACACTCTTTTTTCCAACCTTTTATTTTTTTATTGTACATTTTATTCATCGATTTCATCAAAAATAAGAGGATACTCATCACCATCCTTATATAAAACGCGAGAAAAATAACATTTTAAAAAACCAACAACAAGGGATTAAGAAATAAAAAGAAACATGTTTTTGTATAACATTACCTTGAATCCTACAACTGCTATCAACCAGGCAATCTATGGTAACTTCTCTGGTACCAAACAACAAGAAATTATTGTTGCTCGACAAACACGCTTGGAATTATTGAGACCAGATGCATCAACGGGAAAAGTGCACACGATTTTATCTCATGAGTGCTTTGGTTTAATCCGCAGTTTAGCTCCCTTCCGATTGACAGGTGGCAGCAAAGGTACGTTTAGATGGGAATAAGTGGGAGTAATATACTCACGATGTAATAGATTATGTTGTGGTGGGCTCGGACTCTGGCCGTATTGTCATTCTTGAATACAACCCAGCCAAGAACGTTTTTGATAAAGTGCACCAAGAAACATACGGAAAGACTGGATGTCGTCGTATCGTACCAGGTCAATACATGGCTGCAGATCCCAAGGGTCGTGCCGTCATGGTCGCTGCTGTCGAAAAACAAAAATTAGTCTATATCCTCAACCGTGATTCTTCCGCCAACTTGACCATCTCTTCTCCTTTAGAAGCTCATAAAAGTCATACAATCAATCACCACATGGTAGCTGTCGATGTAGGTTTCGAAAACCCAATGTTTGCGTGTCTTGAAGTAGAGTATACTGACGCTGATGCAGATCCATCTGGCGAAGCTGTAAACGACGCTGAAAAGACATTGACTTATTATGAATTAGATCTCGGTTTGAATCACGTTGTTAGAAAGTGGAGCGATGTAGTCGACCGTAAAGCAAATATGCTTGTTCCTGGTAACGTCAAAGAAGTCTGCTATATGCAAGATATATGTATAAAATCACGTAGGCATTAACAATCATTATTTTAGTTCCTGGTGGTAATGATGGTCCTTCTGGTGTGCTGGTGTGTACAGAGAACTTCATTTCTTATAGACACCCTGAACAAGAGGAACTTCGTATTCCTATCCCTCGTCGTGCTCAACCTCTCGAAGATCCATCCAGAGGCATCATCATTGTCGCCTCTGCTGTGCATAGAATGCGTGTTGATAAAAAAACCCAATTCTTCTTCTTGTTGCAATCTGAAGAAGGTGATCTTTATAAAGTCACTATGAACCATGAGGAAGGTGCTGTTAGTGGATTGACTATTAAATATTTCGACACAATCCCAATTGCTACTTCTCTTTGTATCTTGAAAAGTGGATTTTTGTTTGTCGCTAACGAGTTTGGTAACCAGTAAGTGGCATTACATATTCATAAACGAAACAGGGGATTTAACATGCGAATGAAAAAAAAAATAGTCATCATTACTTCTTTGAAGGCCTTGGTGATGATGGAGACGACCCAGAGATTTCATCTGAAGAATACATGGAAGCCGAGGAGTCACAAGAAAAGCCTCTTGTTTACTTTAAACCTCGTCCTTTGAAGAATTTATCGCTTGTGGATGAATTGAGCTCAATGGCACCCTTAATGGACTCAAAGGTATTAAACTTAGCCGATGAAGAATCACCACGTATTTATTCTCTTTGTGGTAAAGGATCTCAATCCACTTTCCGTATTTTGAATCAAGGTTTAGAGGCTGCTGAATTAGCCGTCAGTGAATTGCCTGGTAATCCTAGTGCAGTTTGGACCACCAAATTAAAGGCCGACGATGAATTCCACGCCTATATCGTTGTTTCTTTTGCTAATGCAACACTCGTCTTATCCATTGGCGAAACTGTAGAAGAAGTAGCAGACACTGGATTTTTGACAGATGCACCCACCATTGCAGTACAACAGATTGGAGACGATGCCCTTTTACAAGTTCACCCCAACGGTATTCGACATATTCGTGGTGACCGCCGTGTCAATGAATGGAGAGCTCCCAACGGACAACAAATTACCGAGGCCGCCACTAACAGTCGTCAAGTGGTCATCTCTCTTTCTGGAGGAGAGATTGTTTATTTTGAATTGGATAATATGGGTCAGTTGAACGAACATCAAGAACGTAAGCAAATGTCTGCTACTGTCACCTGTTTAGCTTTAGGCGATGTACCCGAGGGACGTCAGCGTTCTCGTTATCTCTCAGCTGGTTGTGATGATCAAACCGTGCGTATCTTGAGTTTGGATCCTGATTCTTGTTTAGAGGCCATATCGATGCAGGCACTTCAAGGTGTTCCCTCTAGTTTGGTCATTGCTGAAATGATGGATACGGGTATCGAAATTGGCCACGGTACGACTTATCTGAACATTGGTCTTTCTAATGGTGTTTTGCTTCGTACTGTACTTGATACCATTACCGGCCAATTATCAGACACACGTACTCGATTCATTGGTGCCAAGAGTGTCAAATTGCACAAGATCACTATCCAAGGCCATCCTGCTGTCTTGGCCTTATCCACTAAACCCTGGATCAGTTACACTTTCCAAAACAGATTGTATTTGACTCCTCTCAGTTATGAAATGTTGGAATATGGTAGTGCATTTGTAAGTGAGCAATGTCCTGAGGGTGTTGTTGCTGTTGCCGGAAATACATTGAGGTAAGCAATTATATTATTAAAAGGGGGAAGCAAACAAATCTGACAGTTCGTTACTATATCTGACAGAATTTTCACGGTCGAAAAGCTTGGTAATGTATTCAACCAAGTTTCTATTCCCTTAAAATATACACCCAGAAAATTCGCAGTCCATCCCAACACGCGAACATTTGTTATTGTCGAAAGCGATCATGCCACATACTCACCTGAAGCCAAGGCTAGCGGTATCACCGAGAAGGAACAAGAAGGTTTTGAAATTGATCCTGAAATGACAGACTTGGACCCTCTTCAGTTTGGTAATGTTCGTAACGTAGCTGGTAAATGGGCTAGTTGTATTCGTCTCGTCGATCCTTTCCAAGTCAGTACTTTACAAACCATTGAGCTGGAAGACAATGAAGCTGCATTCAGTGTCGCCATGGTTCAATTCCGTAACAATCCTCATGCCATTGACTCCACTGAACAATTTGTCATTGTTGGTACTGGACAGAATGTCCAATTGCAACCTCGTTCTTGTACGGCTGGTTATTTGCGTGTCTATCGTGTAGTCTCTGATGAAGGTGTACTTCGTCTTGATTTCATTCACAAGACACCCGTGGATGATGTGCCTCAAGCTTTACTTGCCTTTCAAGGCCGTCTTTTGGTGGGTTGTGGTAAAGCACTTCGTATTTATGACATTGGTAAAAAGAAGATGTTGAGAAAGTGTGAGACCAAGAATTTACCCAATTGTATTGTGTCTTTGCATACGCAAGGTCATCGTATTGTGGCTACAGATATTCAAGAATCTGTTCATTATGTGATTTATAAACACGCTGATAATCGCTTGGTTGTATTTGCCGATGATACAATCCCTCGCTGGATGACTGCTTCAACCATGGTGGATTATGAAACTGTGGCTGGTGGAGATAAATTCGGTAATTTCTTTGTTAATCGTTTGCCTGCAAATGTCTCTCGTGAGGTGGATGAAGATACTACGGGTAACCGTATCTATCACGAAAAGGGCTACCTCCAAGGAGCACCCAACAAGGTAGGAAAGATAAAGGGGAGGGGGATAGAATTTAGAACGAAGGGACTGACTAGTGAAATATAGATTGATAACTTGTGTGAATACTTTACTGGAGACATTATTACCTCCATTCATCGAACCACGCTTCTATCGGGTGGCCGTGAAGTTCTTTTGACAACGTCACTTCTAGGATCCATCTCGATCTTTGTTCCATTTGTATCCAAAGAAGACGTGGACTTTTTCCAGATGCTTGAAATGCATATGCGTGCGGAAGCGCCCCCTCTTGCTGGACGAGACCATTTGCTCTATCGTGGCTATTACATACCCGTCAAATCAGTGGTTGATGGTGATTTATGTGAACAATTCAACTCGCTACCTGCTGAAAAGAGACGTATGATCGCTGATGAACTTGATCGTCCTGTTGCTGATGTTCAAAAGAAGATAGAAGATATGCGTGTTAGATCAGGCTTCTAACTCTAATTTTTTTTTTATATAATTATACAAAATAAACAGTTTAGCAGAAAATTTTATTTATACGTAGTGCGTCCTCGGACGGATTTTCTTTTTTTCGATGTAGCGATAATCACTATCTAGTTAATTTATGTTTAAGCACCAAACTGCAAGTTAGCAACCCGAAAAAGTAAAATGCTTAAAGTAAAACTTGGCAAAAGAACAGAATAGAGTTTTATGACATCTAATAATTAGTACGTAAGATATGAAGCTCGAATGATAGAGCAGCTCCCTTTGTTAAAAAATTTTGTTTTAAAGCAGAGGCACAAAACCACCAAAAATTGTGCGGAACCCTAGATATCACAGACCGGCTAATGTGTATAGATTAATTACAAAATAAAAGAAGTATCCTTTTCATTACTTTTAATCCAATCTTCACTTACACTTCTCTAGTACATTGACTATGTTAACTGGGAGTGCGTAAAACTTTTTTTTTACGAACTCCCTCTTTAAGGTTTTGTGTACCCAGGGCAAAAAAGAAATCTGCATGAATCAATTGTAAAACTTGCCAATGGAAAAACTTTTGTCAAGTCAACCCCATGTTGGGGAGCAATGATTAAAATTCCGGCTTGTTATATATATAGGATTCTCTTTTGTAATATCCCGGCTTTTTTTATTATTCTTCAGTTTTAAAAATGGCACTTCTCCGTTCATTGACCAAGGTAAAATAGCAAAATACGGGCGGTCTGGAAATGACACTAACTTTATCAGCTTACTGTACCTACTCGCGTTGTACCATCTCTGGCTATCGGTGCCACTCGTGTGTACTCTACAAAAACTAAGGTAAATAGAAAAATCTAAGTAAAGCGATTTTGTATTCATGGTATTTTCTTAAGAGCTTGAAAGAACGTCTCTCGGAAATTATCCCAGAGAAACAAGCAGAAGTAAAAGCATTTAAGAAGGAATATGGATCCAAAGTACTTGGTGAAGTCACTGTGGATCAAGCATACGGTGGTATGCGTGGTATCAAAGGACTCATCTGGGAAGGGTCTGTTCTTGATTCCGAAGAAGGTATTCGATTCCGTGGTATGACAATTCCCGAGTGTCAAAAGGCTCTTCCTGCTGCCACACCCGGTGGTGAGCCGCTTCCTGAATCTCTTTTCTGGTTATTGGTGACAGGTGAAGTACCTACCAAAGAACAGGTTGACCTTCTTTCTGCTGAATGGGCTGCACGATCCACGATTCCTCAATTTGTCGAGGATCTAATTGATAATTGTCCCAAGACACTTCATCCAATGTCGCAATTCTCTATTGCTGTCAATGCTTTACAACACGACTCTAAGTTTGCAAAGGCATACACAAAAGGTATCCACAAGTCTAAATATTGGGAACCGACCTATGAGGATACTATGGACTTGATTGCGAAATTACCAAACGTTGCTGGCCGCATCTACCGTAACGTTTACAAGGATGGTAAACTCCCTCCGATCGATTCCAACAAGGATTACTCTTACAATTTCTCTAAGCTTTTGGGATATGAAGACAATAAGGACTTTGTTGAATTGATGCGTTTATATTTAACTATCCATTCCGATCATGAAGGTGGTAATGTCTCCGCCCATACGTAAGTGAAAGCAAACAAAAAAAGAAAGCAAAACTAAAGTTTTAAATTAGAACTCATTTGGTTGGCTCTGCATTATCCGATCCATACCTTTCATTTGCGGCCGGTTTGAATGGTTTGGCAGGACCTCTTCACGGGTTAGCTAATCAAGAAGTACTTCGTTGGACTTTAAAGATGAAGGATACGATTGGTAGCGATGCCGATGAAGAAAAAATCAAGAAGTATCTCTGGGATACATTAAACGGCGGTCAAGTCGTACCTGGTTTTGGTCACGCCGTTTTGAGAAAGACGGATCCTCGCTACTCAGCTCAACGTGAATTTGCATTAAAGCATTTGCCTGATGATCCTCTCTTTGGCTTGGTCTCCAAATTGTATCATATCATTCCTGGTGTACTCACCGAGCACGGAAAGACTAAGAATCCTTGGCCCAATGTGGATGCTCATTCAGGTGTACTTCTCCAATACTATGGTTTGACTGAACAAGATTATTACACGGTACTCTTTGGTGTTTCTCGTGCACTTGGTGTCACCTCTCAATTGATCTGGGATCGTGCACTTGGTTTCCCTCTTGAAAGACCCAAGAGTTATAGTACAGAGCATCTCAAGAAGATGTTTGGTGCCAAATAAATTATACAAATGATTGGCATGTAAATAAATAAAAATTGATCGCATATTGCTGGTTATTTTTTTCTGCATAACTCTCCTCTGTAAAATTAGAACAGTACTATAATTGTTTTGTCGTCCACACCTAATTCAAGCGGTCGTCGAGAATGTAAAAAGGTTCGGAACCTCTTTCAAGATTCCTCGCTTTATTAATCACATTAGAAGATTGTTTAAAGAAAGCCATTTTATTGTTTAACAAGATATCTCGGACGAGTATCTTTTATTCGGAACTAGTTCGAAAAGGTAGGTAACTGAATAAATTGAACACGAGTGCCAAGATTCCTGCTTAAAAAATAGTTTTGGTTACGCAAGTTTTTTTTTTTTTTTTTTTTTTTTTTTGTATACATATTTTTCGAATGTAAGTACCGTTAATTATTTAAAGAAATAAGTAAGAGAAAGTCCACATTGAAGCTGTCAAAAAATGATGATTAAAAGGAGCGTGTATTTGACTCAACTTGATTGTGCCGAAAAATATTCGTTGTAAAGTGTCGATAAACTCCACCTTGTAGTTACACCCACACGAACGAAAACCCGCTGCCTTTTGTCTTTGAAAGCGTTTGACCTTGATTTTAAGCGTAGTTTCACGCTAAAATAAAAAGATGAAAACCAAAATTTAATAAACATCTATACAAACAATTTACCTCAATCAACAATGGTGTTACGATACTTTTGCGACAACGGACACGGAGATAAAGAAATTAAGCGCTTAACGTAAGCTCCTTTATTTTTACCGGGGAATTATATACACTCAAGTTTGAGTTTTGAATTGTATTGTAACCAGACTCCCCTCGAAGAAAAATTATTATCTTAAAGTGTTATATAACTAGGTAGAGCGTGAATGTAAGAGAGTATAGTTTTTCAGGCGTTTCTTAATATTCTGCAATTGACCCGGATTTTGGGCCTTATTTAAACACAAGACTAAGGAGAAGGAGGAACTCATCTAGAAATTTTGATCGACTACATTAAATTAAAACTAATGATATAGTAAATTGGAAAAAAAAAATTAACGACGATTCAAAGAGAAAACCGAAAGAATAACTGTGATTATTTTATTCATATAAAAACAAGGAATGCTCATAGGCAAGGGTATCACTGAGCTCTAATAATAATAGGATGCAATTGTATTAACAATTTGGTATAATTTATTCTTGTCAAACCAAGAGACAAGTTTAAAAATAGATACCAGAAAGACATGTAAAAGGTAAGCGGTGTGACAAACAACACATGTTTCTATGATATTTTTTCTGTTTTTAATTCATGGATTACAAAAAAGTAATTCTGTAAACTATATAAATACATTCGATTCTTTTCTGGAGAAACTATATGCCGCAGATTTATGGCATTTTGCAAGAAAAGAACGGGACTTTTGACAGCAAGGACTTCCTGCTACATGGTTTCTTTTTGTTCATGTTGATAAGTGTGTTATTATTCATTCCTAAAGAGAAAAGGCAGTGTAGAATCGAGTGCTGTGGTGCAATGTACATTGTTTAATTTGCGGACTTTCCAGCTTCCAGGTTAGCCCAAAAAAAAACTAATTATTGCTATTTAAAATAGAGGTTACTGTGTGACCAAGAATCAACCAAAAAGAAGACAAGGAAATCAAAAATCAAAAGGTTTATAGACCAGCCAATTTGAATCTGTGTAGCCTTCATAATTTATATAAATTAGATAAAAGATTTGGCTCATCTTGTTTCTTGTCCTTTTCTTTTTTTTTTTCTCTCTTTTTTTTTTCTGTATATATATATATCATGTTTATTTCATCAACAAAGTCAGTCTTTTTATTCGCCGTCTTGTGCTTTGTGTTTATTCAAACAACATACGCAGATATCTATTCTCAACTTCAATTCATCAAAATCTCATCACCAAAGAGTGGACAGAACGTTGTCGCTGGTAAACAATTGCTTATTAAATATGTCATGCAGCCTTTGATCAAAGGTAAAAAAAAACACAAAACAGAAACAATTTGTAATTATTCAAAGAAACTGATTATGTTCTTTTTAAAGATCATGTCTCTGCCGGTAAAGCCTTGCATTTGGAGGTCAACTGGCACAAGAGAACAGGAAATGCCAAGCAAAAGAAGGTCTCTACTATTGCTGAAAATTGGTAAAAGCGATAAAAAAATAGCCTCGATGACACTGTATTTATAATTTTTCTTTTTGTTAAATAGTCCTATCACAGCTAAAGATAACAAGTACGTAACATATACCAAGAAATGGCCTGTTCCCAAGAACACCGTGCCTGGATCTTATGCTGTTGATTTCGTTGAGAAGATTCAACTTCGTCGTGGTCAAATTACTGCCACTGAGACTGTCAAAATCAACGTTGTTGATTAAATAATCAAACATTTTTTATTGCTTTCTTATTTTTTTGTAATTGCATTGAAACCTAATTTCTCTAATAAATAGTCCTACTCGCTTTTTTACAGAAAAATGCTAAAAAAAACAGGCATAGACTGTGTCGTCATTTGTAGAGTTTATGTAATGAAAGAAAAAGTATGTACATCTTTAAGGCGTCACAAACCAAGTTTATGGTTTGGTGTTATAGGCGGGAGATTTTTACGTAACACTCTTTTTTAGCGGAGGAGTATGAGCTCCTCGTTCTTTGGCCGACAATGACATTAAAAGCAACTATCAACGATATCTTTTGCTTACTTTTCTTTTTTAAGACATAAAGCTTTATTTTATTTTTTTGTGTCAAGATGTCAAGCAAAAAAAAAAGTCAAAAAAAGGGACATAACAAGCTTTCTGTACCATAAGCGGAGTGGCTTCTAAAAAATTTTATCACCCCAATGTTGAGTTTTTTTCCCAGGGCTTCTGATTTACCAAAAATTTCCCGGGAAAAAAACGGCCAATTTTTTTTTTTTTGCATAAATACAAGGTATATTTCTTTCGTTTCTCTTTTTTTTCCATCATTATTTACAAAACAATAAGTCAAAATGGTTGGCAAAATTCTTAACTACGGTTCTTTTAACATTGACGAGTCTTTCTCGGTGCCTCATATCTGTTTGTCCGGCGAAACCATGTTCTCAACCGAATACTATGTTCGTGCTGGTGGAAAAGGTACAGTAAAAAAACCACGTCAAAAGTTTGATCAATCAAAACTGAGCCAATTTCTATAGGTGCTAATCAATCCATGGCTTTTGCTAAGGCCGGCGGTAATATTTATCACGCTGGTAACTATGGTAACGATGCTGGCTGGGTCAAAGACCTCATGGCTAAAAATGGCATTGACATGAGCTTTTCCAACATGAAGGATGAGGTACGTTACATCGTCCGAAAAATAGAAGGGTCTAATAAAAGGTAACCATTTTAGAGAAACGGTCGTGCATTTATTCAAGTAAGCAAGGAGACTGGCGATAACTGTATTGTACTTTATCCTGGTACCAACTATACTTACACAGCGGAAGAAGCAGTTGGTGTATTCGAGTCTTTCGGACCTGGTGATTGGCTTGTTCAGCAAAACGAAATTAGTCAAGGTGGCGAAATCATGCGCTTGGGTGCTACCAAGGGGTTATCCGTTCTCTTCAATCCTGCTCCACTTACAAAGGGTATCTTGAAGGCCTTTGATTTTAACAATGTGACGATTTTGATCGTCAATGAACACGAAGCCCAATCCCTTTATGAAGAACTTGGAGGGGAGAAGAAAGTTTTCGGCTTGGATATTGCAAGCGAGTTATTAAATGAATTTGGCTCAATGCAAGGTGTTGTTGTTACATTAGGAGGTGAAGGTGTTGTTGCCAAATTTAGAAACGAAGGCAAGACCTCTGAATTCAAGGTACCAAGTAGAAAGGTGGCTGTCAAAGATACAACAGCAGCTGGTGACACATTTGTTGTAAGTCTCCTTATTGAAAAAGGCTATAGCATGATGACGATACTAACTTTTTACTTTTAGGGATACTTTTTAGCTTCGTTTATCAGAGCTGAAAAGGAAGAGTACTTTAAGCGTGTTGATATTGCCTTGAATGAAGCCAACTTTGCTTCATCCATTGCCGTTCAACGTCTGGGTTCCATGGATTCAGTTCCTACATTAGAAGAAGTGAGCCAAGCCATGAAAGAACAATAAAAAGACGTACCAAGTCATTACTATATCAAATAAAAGCTACACTATGAATTCTTTAATGGCTATACTGTTTGCTATCAATATTAATGGCTGAATGTGTTACTTCTTTTATGTTTATTACTTTCTGTTTTACTATATCTGAACTCTACGCGTGGTAAGTGTTTAGGTTACTTATAAATGAATACTTCGACCTACTTTTACTTGTTTATTAATAGCCATAACAAATTATTATTATACAGCAGAATGTAAGAATTTACATTGAGGCTTCTGAAAATAAAATTATTCCCTAGTTAACTACTCCCCAATCAAAACCGTATCATTGCCTATTTACTCAGTCTACAGTGTACCGTAATGATCTACCTTCTATCATTTAAGCAGCATAGTAAGGAACCGGATTTCAGTTAAGTTGTCGTTGTATTTCATAAATAGCACAAACAAAAGTAGTAACGGTGAGTATCATTCGAGTATTCGAAAGCTTGTCCTTATCAGTGGTAATGACGGCAGTATTTGATAAATCTTGTGTACATATGATTACCGAAACAGCAGGTCTCAACTTTTAAAGCATATTGAATTTATACCGCACAAACTTCTTGATCCTGACGTTACCTTGCGCTAAATCCTATATAGCTCACACCAATTTTCAAGCAATCTGTCGAGTTTTGACCGAGCATTATACATAGCTTGCTCACCTATCAACTTAAAAGCTACCGTGTAATTTTTTTTTTTCTTGATTTAATGTAAAAACCAGGTAAAAAGAAGGGAAGCCATGTATACCAAAAGGTTTTTTTATATCACTGAAGCAATGCCTCAGAACTAAATATCAAGTGTCACGAAGGTACTTCAGGAACGGAACTTCACAAGTCGACAAAGTAATAACCGAACCCTCCTTTTTTTTTGTTATTAATTAAAGTAGTACGCTTTCTTTACTAACCAAGAGTTCTGCAAAGGAGACTGTTTGTGTCTAAGAGTTTTGCTGATGATGACGATAATTGGTAAATATGCGAACATCACCAGATTACAGAGTTTGGCCTTCAAGGGTTGAAAGAGTCGGCGGGATTACGACTGCCCATTCGTGTAGATTGTCCACCAATCGATAAAGTGGCATACACAAATTGTGTTTTTTAACAAGTTGTCGTTTATTTATATGTACAGCGGCTCCACCCCCAAAGTTCGTTTTCCAATTTCATAAATTCGCTTTTGTCGCAGCCCAAAGTTCGCTTCTTGATTGGTCAAAGTTCGTTTTTTGTAAATCACCCAAATTCGCTTTGGTGGCACCCAAAGTTCGTTTTCACGTCAGAAGAGTTCGCTTTTAAAAATTACAGGATTATGAGATAATGTTATGAGAGATAATGTTATGAGAGATAATGTTATGAGAAAAAAAAATGTTATGAGGAAAAAAAAATGTTATGAGAAAATGTAATGAGAAAATGTTATGAGAAAAAAAAATGTTATGAGAAAATGTTATGAGAAAAAAAAATGTTATGAGAAAATGTTATGAGAAAAAAAAATGTTATGAAAAAATGTTATGAGAAAAAAAAATGTTATGAGGAAAAAAAAATGTTATGAGAAAATGTTATGAGAAAAAAAAAATGTTATGAAAAAAAAAGTCACAACATATTATCTCATAACATTATCTCATAACATTTTTTTTCTCATAACATTTTTTCATAACATTTTTTTTTCTCATAACATTTTCTCATAACATTTTTTTTTCCTCATAACATTTTTTTTTTCTCATAACATTTTTTCATAACATTTTTTTTTCTCATAACATTTTCTCATAACATTTTTTTTTCTCATAACATTTTCTCATAACATTTTTTTTTCTCATAACATTTTCTCATTACATTTTCTCATAACATTTTTTTTTCCTCATAACATTTTTTTTTTTCTCATAACATTATCTCTCATAACATTATCTCTCATAACATTATCTCTCATAACATTATCTCATAATCCTGTAATTTTTAAAAGCGAACTCTTCTGACGTGAAAACGAACTTTGGGTGCCACCAAAGCGAATTTGGGTGATTTACAAAAAACGAACTTTGACCAATCAAGAAGCGAACTTTGGGCTGCGACAAAAGCGAATTTATGAAATTGGAAAACGAACTTTGGGGGTGGAGCCGCTGTATATATATATATATATATATTTGTTAAACTTACAAATACTTTCTTGTTATCATTTGATACAAAACGATAATGGATGTAGCTTACTCATCTATCGGACTTACATGCTCTGAGGGTAGTGTCTAAAAAACGAAGTTTACAATTCATTATGAAGATTATCAATGGCTTAAAATAATTGATTGTCTTTTTATACGTTATAGGTTTGATTTAAAAGCGTAAATCACAGATCACGTTTTCAAGGATTAAAAAACGTTTTGGCATGAAGCCTAATTTTGAGACGGAGTTGTAATGTATTTTTGATTCATTAAGGATCAGCCAATCAGAAGAAAAGACCCGCACTGTTATTTTTTGCAGGGGCGATAAATAGGCAATCAAAGTCGTGTGTAATTACAACAAAAGCATTGAATGAAATTTAAAAAAGCTCCTATTTTTTTTTCATTTTCGCCTCTTCTTTTTCTGTGAATTTATCTTAGCTTTTTGTTCTGTGCAGCACTTTTTTTTTTTTTTTTTTTTTTTTTTTTTTACCACTCCGTTCCTTTAATACCCTCTCCTAAAAAATGATCAGCTACTTAAGCATACTTTTACTTTTCCTCTCTCTTGTGAGTGGACAACAAACAAACCCACCCCCAACGACACCAGATGGATTCAAGACTGATGATAATAATAGTGGGCCAGCAGAAGAAAGCTGGCTTAAAAAGAACGATCGATATGTGTTCGTCATAGTTGTTTCGATTTTGTTTTTAGCTATTATTATATGGTATGTTACCAGAAGTATTCGTGGTATGCGTCAAAGATTAGCACAAGAAAACCAGAACCATATGATGATGATTGGGGGTAACAGTAACTTTTCTGAAACGGTGCCTGTTGACAATAACGGTTTTCATAAAATGCCTGATTATCCTGTATCACAACAACAACAACAGCAACAGCAACAACAACACACCCATCGTTATTAATAATTATATTTTTGTTTATTATTTAAAACAAAGAATTTTACACTATAAATACATATTTAATTGTGCACCGGATACATGTAATAAACTCTCTTTTTTTTTTCAAATGTTGCACTAAATTATACTTTGTTCAAACAGGCGGGGTTCCTTAACCATACGTTGCGCCAAAAGCAATACATGTTTGAACGCAAACCATAACCCTTATAGATTTGTTTTTAACTTTTTCGTTCATTGCTTTCTTATTGAATACAAATAAACCAATGTAGCTTATACCACACACACAAAAAGGAAAGAGAGAGAGAAATGAGGGGGAGAGTAAAGTACAAGTATAAACACGAGATCATGCCTACACCGTCACAATTTCTGGTGTACCACCTTTGCAGTGCTCACTCTATTTTTTTTTTTTTTTTTTTTTTTTTTGACAGGTTTTGGGGAAAAACAAACATTGTGTGTCGGTTGTCTAAAACTGGAAACAGTAAATAAACGTCATTGTTGCCTTTATCTTATGCATTGCCTTGTCATATACGGCCACATAGGTTGCTATAACCCAGTGAAATATTGTCAAATGTCGGTACTATGTTAGTTTTGACGTCCCTATATATATTACAGTCATGTAAAATTAGCTGTAGACTAAAAAATAGGATCATTGATTTCTCCAAATCTCAACCAAATACTACAAATGTTAATATGCTTTTATTAGTTTATATGGCACTTTCATCACTATTTCAGTATACAGCCTTACATTTAAACTCGACTGCATGCATTAGTGTCGCGAATATCCGCGGACCAGGATACCAATTCAATTAAACTAAGACTTCCAAGAAATGCTGATTGTATTGGCAAGCCTCTTTACGATGCATGGCTAGTCGGGATTATACGTATCATAAGTTGAGTTACAATGTTCTTTATAGTAGTAAATGTCATTTTTTATTATTATTATTTGGCCTGGATTTTGGTATAAGCAGTAGTTTACAGAGGAGAAAAAGTTATACTTGCCGGGTAAAAGATTCAAACAAATTCTAAATAAAAGACGAAGGTTGAAGGCCATAGATTGTAGAAGAAAGAAATGATACATATTGAGGCCTCAATTATGTATATCTATGATCTGTATGTGTAAGTGGTGTTTGTAAAATTCACATTTCCCTTATAAATAATCGTAACCTGTCTCTGAGCTCAACCTCTCAACAGATTACTGGGTCCTAATTTAGGGAACACATGGTCATTTTACTTAATTGCTCTAATAAGGTTACAAAATTTACTCTATAATGCTAAAAATTTAAATGTATTGAGCTTTACTTCTAAATATACTATATTCACTCTTTAAAAAAAAAAGCTCTATTTACCCTTGTTGTCAAAATGTACAAATACATGAGGTGTAAATAAAAAGAAATTTAGTGTGTGATCAGCAATGCTACAGCTGGGCAAGTCTAATTTTATTTAAATTACAATACATTCTGAATCTTGTATGATACATGTAAAAGGATATTCATGCTACCCTCTTCATCCTCCATTTTTCTCCATATTTGATAACAATGGGAATGCATACCAGGTACATTATAACCATTAAGAAAGCCATAGACGTACTACCGTATGTTAGTAACAATTTTCCTCTCCCTTTTTTTTCCTACATCAAACTCACTACGTCCATCCATCACCTAAAACACTTCTTAACTCTGAAGCTGTTAATGAGAATAGCATTGCAAATAGACTTCTCGAAAAGTTATTTACAGATACAGCTACAGTTATTTTTAAATAGGCGAGTCCAAAATGAGTGAGAGAGTGGTACCCTTGTCAGTTTAAATATTTACCTGATGCTGCAGTTTGTAAATTCGCATCCACTAGATATGTGGTTGCTATGGTCACTGTAAACATTGAACCAAACGAGCCTTGAAACAATTTTTAATAAAAACATATATTATGATTGCTACAATTTTTTCCTCTTATTTTACTTAGTGTAAACGCAATCAGTGGTGCAATCCAAGGTAGCTTAAAATGAAGAAACCAGCCATACATTATTGGTCCAAATAGCACAAACGGTACAGCAAAATACATTAACCGTAACCTATACTCTTTGACTGCCACCCCGTTGTTTCTTTTGGCAGCATGGAGACAATACTTGTCGGATGTACGACCGGCAACAATAGACCCCAAAGCATTTCCTAATCCACCTGCTATAAAGCAAAGACCCACTTTTCCAGGATTAAAATGATAGAGTGGACCAAACGTAGCTGGTAAGATGGCTACAAAAAAATAAAAGCATCCAAATGCGATACCGACGGGCAAGCATACGAGAACAATATCAGGATGTTTAAACAACTTAAATGTAGAGAGCTAGAGACTGTTAGGCCCGCACATATGTGTATATGAGTGAATTTGTCCCAACTTACTGGATTAAATTTTAACCGCTTCAACCTATCTTGTAAATTTGAAGGTGGAGGCAATTTATTTTGATATGGGCGGTAGAGTGTTTCTCCAAGAAAGAAATAACTGATAACCGTCAGTAGACCTCCCATAATTGTCTTTATGTAAAATATCCATTGCCATCCTAAATATTCATCTATGTATCCGCCTGCAATGGAAGCAACGGGAGGACCCAGAATTAAACTTGAGCATTTTTTAATGCACATATTCCCGAAATTCCGCCTACCCCCATAAATGCAAGATATAAAATTACCTCAATACATAATAGCTCATTGCTTTCCCCCTTTCATGCGCTTCAAACATATCGGACACACTTCCACTTCCCAAGGCTTGACCTACACACGCAAAAGCACCTTGTAATATTCGAAATGCGAAAAACATGCCAATACTATTTGAAATCCCACAGAGAATTGTGCATAATGTGTATATTGTCATGGCCCCAATATAGACCCATCTACATTATTATTTGCATAGATTAGTAATAATAACAAAAGTGTGGGTTGTGCATGAGACGCTATCTTACCTACGACCTATACGCTCACTTAAGGGTGCCCAGAACAACGGCTGTGGAAATGTAAATACTTGGGGTACGATAAACTGTATTGTTATGCATTTGTTTCTTACCGCAATACCATTCATTAGTAAGAATAGAGAGAATGTTGCGTTTATAATCTAGTATGCATTAAAAGATTGATGAAGGAGGAGTGGGGGATGGTTAGCTTTTTTGAATACCGAGATTCCATTTTAGTTACCATTAAATTTGTATTGAAATACATCATGATATCATGAGAAGCAGGTACCTATATTTGCAATAGTTAATCTCTCTTAAGGGTTTTTAATTTTTTGTGAAAAGCGTACGTAGATAGTGGATGAAAAATAACTCATAAAGCATATTGATAAAACGATCGATAGGTTACCAACCTTTCTTCTTCTAGGCCAGCTCTATTATGTGTTTGCTTAATTTTTTAGCAAAAAAAAAGGGGGGGGGGGTTATAAGGTATTGTTAGAATACACACATACGAGAGGGTTGTCTGGATCGTCTTTATAATTGTACACTGGTGGTGGTACATTCTCTTTTATTGTAACTTGTCCAGGACCTTTTTTACTGTCTATGGGATGTCCTGTATTTATCTCATCATCTGATATTGTTGATCCTACATCATTTAAAATTATGTAAGTCTTCTTGAAAGGGGTATATAACATGTATATGCTTCATACCCTTTTCTAAATCACTGTTCATAAGTAGGTAAGGTAGAAGCTATCTTTATAATAGTAAAAAGAGAAAAAGGAGTGTACCTGTGGGGGAGGGGGGGACTAGTAGGTATTCACTTAAATAGTGCGGTTATGGATTAGAATATGTAAAAGATTTATTGAATCATTATGCATTCATGACAACATTTTAACCAGTGTGATAAAAATAAAATAAAAGTCCCGGCGCATAACTAGATACGGACAGGTTTTTTTTTCAATAACCTCAAATGATATACAAGAGAAAGTGATCGAAAACTTGAAGATATTTTAATTACTCACCCCCAATCGAAGGAAGGGGTTCTCTTTATTACTATGCAGTAGATTTGGGTGTAGCAATTAAAGCACAATTTTCTAGACTTGTGGCGGAATTTACATAATACACCATTTTTACATCAAAACCAAACTTTTCCAAGTACTGAACACGGCCAGCGTCAATCACACGTTTACACTTGTATCCAATCGCCTCACGTTCCTTATAATCCAGACCAGAGAAATGGTTTCTTTTTTTTTTGGGGTGGAGGTCAGTTATGATAAAATGTATGGCGTATTTCGCCCCCCTTTCTAAAAAAAACTTACGATGTCTTATCGGCATTTTCTTCGTCTACTTCAGTCGCATGGTCTTCATCTTCTTCAGCTCCTTCCTCAGGAACTTCCTTCGTTTCACTACAAGTAGCCCAACTACTCATTTTGCTCATTCTCTCAAATTCTACCTTGGACATTTGAATTGAATCCAAATACTCTATATTAGGATACATTTCATATCGGCACAATTGATGGCAGCAAAGTGCGATAACAATACCAGAAACTTGGTTCCTATAAATAGGGCGATCAATTAATTATTATTTTTTATGTATATGCAGGGGGAAAAAAAAAAACTTACATATGACCGATCGCTTTTAGGTATTGAACATAATGCATTAAACTCACCAAGGAAATATCTGTGGCACAACCACATAAATGCTTGGATATCGCCACCATCTTTTTACCATCGTCGACACATTCGACCTTAGAAAGATCCAAATCCTTGATATCGATCTGAACACGTTGAACAGTGGATTTGTGTTCGGTTTGGCCCTGTAAGGCCATATCTGCTTTATTACGCACAGTTTTACGATCCAATAATAAGTAGGTGGCCTCGCCATTTTCTTCTGCAAGTGCCTTCTTCACATAAGCAGAGAAATCTCCCTTACCAGCTCCAAACTCCACAAAACAGGCTGATTTATCATTTAACATGTTGTTTAATTCCAAGTGGCCAATCAATGAAGATAACTGATCTAAATGTTTGACATTTTTGATGGAAGGTCTCTTTTTCTCTGCGCTTGGATGGGTTAATACGTGTGTCTCAATGGGTTTTAAGTGTGCATCATAAGCTGCAGAGACTTTTTGAATAATAGAGTCCAAATCTTGTTTGGCCAGTTCACTCAATTGCACACGAGCAAGCCATGGTTGAACAAACATGGCTTGATGCGAGTAAATGTTCTTTTGAAACTCTAATTCTTCCAGAGATAAAGGTAATGTACAGTTGACGTTAAGTGAATGACAAGCAGGTAATTCTCTTGGACGAGCATTACAACGTGATTTTAAATGTGTTTCCAGGTCCTTTTCAAAAATTGTACTAAAATAGTAAAGGGAGAAGGGTTAAATCGATGAGGTTATGGTTGTTGCTGTGGTAATGTTTACTGAGAATTATCATAAGGACACGGGATACGTTTGCGAGTATCAGCAACTTCATTGTCTGGGTGAGCGGTTAAATGTTCACCGCAATATTTCTGTGTTTTTCCTGCAGGTAAGCCACAATATCTTCTTTTGCGTAAAACATAGAAATGGCCTACAAATATATTAAAATGTATCAGGGGAAAAATAATGAAGATAAAGAATTATTAAATGTATACATTGTTGAGGCTTTGTGGGAACAGGTGGAATAACAAAAGGTTCAGCAGGAACCTTCTTGTTTTTCTTGGGTGTCAACTCTTTAGGCATATTGTATATTCAAGTAGAAAAAGGTTTTAAACAAACAAAAAAAAAATTTTATTTCTTTTTATTTTTCCCAAGCGGAGGACGGGTTCACGGTTATTTTTTAAGAAAAAAAAAATAATTATTTGGATTAGTTCCAAGAAGAAGGAGCAGCAGGAGAGACATCCTCAGCCCAGTCAGATGAGCCAGTAACATCAGCTTGAGCAGACCATTCAGCGGCACTAGCAGCAATACCAGCAGGGCCTTCAGCTTCAATGGTCCAGTCAACTTCCTCAGTAGTGGCACCCCATTCAAGGGCAACTTCTTCAGTAGCAGCTTCATTCTCCTTTTCAATCTCCTCAGGGTCACGGTAGAAGAACATATCAACCATGACATCCCAAGAGGTGCTGTAGTCCAAAGAACCACGAAGACGAAGAACAGCACGAGCCAAAAGCCAGTAAATCAAACCAATAGCATGCTTACCCTTGTTGTTGGTAGGGATAGCAATATCGACATATTGGAGAGAAGCATCAGTGTCAGCAAGAGAGATAACAGGAATGTTGACATAAGAAGCTTCCTTGATGGCTTGGAAATCAGAACGAGGATCAGTACAGATAACCAAACGAGGTTCACGGAAAGAACGAGTAATGTAATTGGTGAAAGTACCGGGTGTAAAACGACCAACAATAGCTTCAGCACCAATATACTTGGCGAACTTCAAGGCGGCACGATGACCGTAAGGACGAGCAGAGACAACAACAATATCTTGAGGATTCTCAATAGCTGCAATAACACGAGAAGCCAAGATGAGCTTTTCCCAGGTCTTGCCAATGTTGATCAAGTTGACACCATCAGCACGACGCTTATGGATATAAGGAGCCATACGGGTGTTGGCGTTCTTGGTACCAACATGGACTTGAGCAGCCAACAAGAGTTGAATGTCTTCTTCAGTAGCGTTCAAAACTAAATAAAAAAAGATTAGCCCCATGTTCACATTACAAATAACAACAAAAACTTACTAGTGGGAAATTGAGACATATTTGCAAATAATTTTTTTCAAAGGGACGGCTATCGTTGGGTTTTCTAGCAAAAGTTAAGGTGCAGAAAGGTTTTATAAGGGTGAAGGCCAAATAAGTCCAGGTGAAAAAGTCAAGAAGGTTCAAACACATTTCAAGTTTTTGTATCGTATTTAAACAAAAACAAAAAAACTTTTTTCTCAATTTAAAACTCAACTTCAAACGCCACATTTTCTCTCTCTCTGTGTTGCTTTTTTTTGGCTTGTTTGATCCCTTAAGTGACGTCTTTTCGCGTCTTGCCACATTGTTGTAACGTTTTTATAAATTGTTAAGCAACAAATAATATAATTGACCACAATTTTTGTTTAGCTCAACAGCAACCCTCAGCAGCACTTAATTCTCTTTCAAGCTGCTACTTAAATAAGAAAAGCCTGTAAAAATGGCGTAAAACTATAAATTATAATAGTGTTTTGAGACAGTGCTCTTCATAAACAAAGTAAGGTAGCAATGATAGACTTTATATCAAACTGTCAACAATGTTAGTATTATATCGTTGCCTGCATTACCCTCTTCCCATCTATGTGAGTAAAAATATCTCATCTCACGTCGCACGAATGTTTTGACCTCAGCATTGACCATCCCAGTTAGGCACAAGCCAAAAGTACACAGTCATGGGGATTTGACTTTAAATCTACACCTTCCAGGGCATACCACATATAAACAGATCAATTACATAAAAGTAGAATTTGTAATGAAATGTGGCTGCGGGTAGTTCAAATACGCAGCATCGCAGCCAACGGATGATACTGATGATGATGACTTCTTGTGTTATTTTTGCTGTAAATGCAGTGATTACTAGCAGAATATTCCGAATATTTTGACTATCGAAAGAGGGACTATAAGCAGATAACTAATTACGTGTATGTAAGTATGGACCAAAAAGCATTCTCATGAAAAATTTACATTTTTAGAAAGCTCACTTTATTCATCAGATCAGTCTACTTCAATCATATCACATTATAAGAGACATTTACTATGGAAATGCACTGATATGCTCCTTATGATATATATAACGATTTAAGCGCAACATGAATTTGAAGTGATACAAAACAAGCCAATTTATCATGCAAACATGGTGTGTCCTCCACATATACACACGTGAATCAAATATGGAATATTGCTTTTTATTTAAAATCTGAGCTTGTTAAAGAACCATTTGTTTTCACCCTTTCGATGGCGTTCTTGAAAGGCTTTCTTGATGGCTTTTTTGGCTTCTTCACGTAATGATGGGTCAACCAAATTGGTCATGGAAGCTGCGTTCTTAATTTTATCTGATAAATCAAAGACATAGCGGGTAGGCATCATATGGCTGTAATTGACGATCTTTACAAAAGGCTTGATCTTGGAACGTTTGATTATCTTTGCCTTTTCAGTCATAGCTCTTGTGATTTTGAGAGGACCATGTTCACAACCAGCTACAATAGCATAGGCATAATTTCTATCCTTTGTGCCTTCGTCATAATCTATATAGTTTTATTAATGTAATAATGCAGATACTCATATATAAAGACCTTACTTTTAACAATTACTGCTTTTTTGCCTGCGTAACGACCCTTGAGAAGGATAGCAACCTGCGACAAGTAAGTATAGTTGACTCGCTCCTAGTATTCTGTCTCACCTTTCCTGGCTTGATAAATTTGACCATTGTTTTGGATGATTGAAAAAGGGTTGAGCAGCGAAAGAGAGATGTAAAATAAAAGATTCATGCTCGGAGCTACAATCGCAGTAGTCACGTCAATCGCGAAAAAGGAGGAGAGTGGGCGCACAGACAATGAGAACTGCAAACAATAAAAAATTGGGGAAAAAAATCGTATGCTAAACCCACACCCATCTTTTGGTCCTTATAATAAATATACATGTATGTGTGACAATGACAAAGATGGAGAGGGAGAGGAAGGAGGCAAAAGGGAAATCAGGTCATATAGGGGCAAATCACATGCAAAAAAAAAAAAAATAGATAAATAAAAAAGGACTGGGTTTCCAAGGAATTTTGTATTTTTTTTTCTTTATTCTCATCTTGTAAAAAATGACAGGGTTCAATGAACTGAGGCAGAGATTACTACATCCATATTATGTACTTCATACAGCGTATGGTCTTGCTTATATTATAACACGTTTAAACCAACTCTCTGGAACAGCTTTCAATCTAGAAGTAAAAAGAAGACACTGCACGTTACAACTTAACAGGCTAATTCCATATAAAAATAGGATACTGAGCAGAGAACATTTTGTTTGTTGTTGGCAATGTCTTTCTGGAAATGTTTCATGGCCGCAACAGCAGAGGAATTATCGAGTGTCTTTATCTTGTATACAAAGTTCTTTTCGTTATGTAGCATATATTGGAGATTCGGTTTTTGGTCATCTGCTTTATACACGCTTGGTTGGATTGGTAATATGAAGTTATCAAGGAGAACTACTTTTAGCACACCACTCATCATTTTTTTTTTTTTTTTTTTTTTTTTTTTTTCATTTGAATATAGTTCTTTCAACTGTTATCCCTCAACCTTGGTAT
The DNA here is from genome assembly GCF_025094135.1 of Mucor mucedo. Taxonomy (NCBI): domain Eukaryota; kingdom Fungi; phylum Mucoromycota; class Mucoromycetes; order Mucorales; family Mucoraceae; genus Mucor; species Mucor mucedo. Next base: position 102,010 of record NW_026252395.1, on the reverse strand, counting down.
AGAGGTCCCACAAAGATTTTTGAATTAAATGATACTGCTTTTAGAGACAAAGTATTGTTGAAAAAGCCAGAAGGCGTGTCTGTAGACGATATAAAGGGACCACGTATCACCGAAATAAGCGAAACGGATGAAAAGAAGCCGGAAGTAAATGCTAAATATTGGATCGTCATGCTGTATGCCAATTGGTCTGTCACTTGTCTTAATTTTGAACCCGTCTTGGCCAAATTATCCATCAAATATGATTTACCTCACTTGAAATTCGGTAGGATTTTTTCTTTCCGCAGTTGCATAACACTAATATTATTATAGGCCAAATCGATATTGATGTGTACCCTAATCTGGCAGAAGAATTTGGTGTCAGTAAAGATCCTGCATCGTTTGATTTACCAACATTGATCTTATTTCAACAAGGAAAAGAAATCAGAAGATTACCTGAATTAACCATGCCCAAGGAAGGTGTTAAATTAACAAAGGCAAGTGTTGCCAAGGATACAATCACTCGTTTGGGATGGAACAAGAAATCGGTAAGTCAAACTTTCCTCAAAAAAAAAATGGGCTGTTTCTGGTTATATAACTCGCTTTTTTCATAGTCCACCGTCGTAAATAATTTTCAACTTGAAAAGATTGCAAATGAAAAAATCAATTAAACTTTTGTTCTATTCAATTATAAACGACCGTGTTCAATAGAAATTTGACATGCTAAAAACATGGTGTTACGCTTGTGACAAGGAAAAACATGTCAAAAAAAAAAAATGTGATTCCTTTTTTAATTTTCAACGGCTCAAAAAGGAAACAGTCGAAATGATCATTTTCAAACCCAACCTTTTGATTATTCAGCCATTCTGAGAGGAAAAGCTTTTTGACATGATATTGATTATTCAGCGCAATGACGATTATTTTAAACAAAGTGTCAACTCGCAGTGTCTTTTTTGTGCTGTAAATTCAAATATAATGGGATATTTTTGTTTTAAAGGGAAGGGTTTTATGCAAGAAATCCTAGACATGTTGGGCTGATCTAACATGACATGATTCACACAATAAAAAAAAAAAAAAAATTGGAAATCTGGGATTTTAATTTTTTAACCGAAAATTTAATATAAATAGGATCAGTTCTTTTCTTTTTAATTTCGTGATTATTACCTATTGCTTCATTCTAAAATAATGTCTACTCCAGCTCTCTTTTCTCCTATCAAGATTGGTAAAAATCAACTCGAACATCGTGTTGTGCTTGCACCTTTAACTCGTTTCAGAGCTGATGAAAATGCCGTACCTACTGATCTCCAAGTCGAATACTATGCTCAACGTGCCACAAAGGGTGGTCTTTTAATTACTGAAGCTACTTTCATCACTCACAAAGCCGGTTCTTACCCTCACGCCCCTGGTATTTACTCACAAGATCAAATTGCTGGCTGGAAAAAGGTGACCGATGCTGTTCATGCCAAGGGCGGTGTTATTTATCTTCAACTCTGGCACATTGGTCGTGCTGCTATGTCTGCTCACATTGGTGAACAACCTGTCTCTTCTTCCGATATTGCCATTACAGGTGTTAACCTTTTAGGTCTTCCTCAAGAAAAACCTCGTGCTCTTTCTATCCCCGAGATGAAGGATCTTCTTCAAGATTACCGTCAAGCTGCTTTAAATGCCATCGAGGCTGGCTTTGACGGTGTAGAGATCCATTCTGCTAATGGTTATCTCCTTGATCAATTCATCAACACTTCTTGTAACAACCGTACTGATATCTACGGTGGTTCTATCGAAAACAGATGTCGTTTCCCATTGGAAGTTGTTGATACTGTTGTTGAAGCTGTAGGTGCTGAACGTACCGCTATTCGTTTCTCTCCTTGGTCTGAATTCCAAGACATGAAGGATGATACACCTTATGAGACTTGGGGTTACTTGTGTAAATCTCTTCAAGAGAAGCACAGTGATTTGGCTTTTGTTGATTTCATCGAGCCTCGTGCTGATTTCTGTGTCGATGACTATACCAAGCAAGCTGATACTCTCGAACCTTTCCGTCAAACCTGGAAGGGTCCCATGATCTCTGCCGGTGGATTTACTTTCAATACCGAAAGAGCCTTTGAGGTTGCTGAAAAGACTGGTAACATGATTGGTTTCGGTCGTCTCTTCATCGCTAACCCTGATCTCGTTGAGCGTCTTCGTAACGGCTGGCCATTAAACAAGTATAACCGTGATACCTTTTACACCAACTCCGCTGAAGGTTATACCGATTATCCCTTCTACAAGAACTAATCTTTTTCACAAACGCAACCTAGACATTCCATTTTAATATTATATTGTAAATAAAATATTTTTTTTTTCGCAATGCAAATCTATTGGTTTCAATCTTTTTATAAAAGCAGGGGCGATCCAAGACTTCGTTAGCCCTTCACATTTCTTATCTGGAGTAACGCCACTCTAATCTTAGTAGGACTTCTTGTGTAAAGTAAGCTTTTTATGCTATTCATGTAAATATACTATATATATATATAACAAGAAAATCAGGTACTATTTATTGAAGACAACTTGAATAAAAGTATTGCGTAATTATTTTATAAACTATCAATATCTATCATGGAAGCTTTTATAATTATCAGAATACAATTAGGATTACCCTGTCAACGATGGGAAAATAGGGACCCATTTATTAGATACCATATCTAATTAGAAACATACTAAAAAAAAAAAAGGTAAATGAAAAAAGCCAGAGAAGCGCTGTCTTAAGCATATTGGGGTCATGGAACCTAAAATTGGAGTTGTTAAAGTACTCTTGGTATACAACACGTGTAGAAAAGTAGTGGTTTGCCTACTGGGTTCATGATGATCACAGTTCAAGATAATTAGGAACCTTTGACATCATTCGAACTTACAATAATTGAATAAATCTTGAAGAACTACACTGAATGGTTGTGCCTGAATCATTAACAATTTAAGTCACGCTCCCAAATTTGAGGTTTTGCTTTGGTTACGCTCGCCGTCAAAAGCTTGAATCCCTGTAAAAGGGTTACATAAACAACGATGAAAGTATCGAAGGCCAACAATATATAAATATATGTATAGCTCGTCCGGTGTTTGGATACATTTGTAGACAATATGAATAGCCACTTTTGGAAAAGGGGGCCCCATTTGAAGGTGGTGATCAATTTTGATGAACAAAAAACAGCAAGATGATAGGAAACCTCTTTAGTGTCAAAAAACATAAATATCCTATATAACGCCATTTTGCTATACGAGTTTTGTGAAAATTAAGCAGACAATTATTTGCAGTACAAAGAAATGTGTTTTGGCCAAATTTTTTTAGGTCTTTTGAAAAAAAAATTAAAATCAAAACCTAATAATCCAACATGATATTTTAGCATTTTTTTGGTTTGAAGGGACGTCTGGAGACGACGATTTATTATACAAAAAATTCAATTTAAAACAGCGTGTTAGGCGAAAAAAAAAAGGAACAAGAAAGAGTTGAAGGTTATTATTCAGTATAACATAAGCTGCATTTTAAAAACAGGAACATGTAATCATATTGGGTGCACTTTTATTAAAATAAATAGCATATTCAAAGTCTTAAATCTGAGTATTTTACCCTGGATGAACGTAGTCATCAGTAATTTGGTTTATAGTTGAGTGTGTGGCCTGAAAATTATTAAAACCATCCAATATGTTTAAGATACTTATATGCCTGAGCCCTTCCCCTTCAATATTAAACACTCAGTTGCTAAATATAATAGCGCCGCTGCTACACCAAAAACTTCTGATGTTGAAGAAACCTGAAAGAGTAATACATACTATTTATCTATTTTTCTAACTATTTAAGTTTACAGGAAGATAAACATCAGTTACAAGGCTACACATCCTCTTCCGAAAGAATACTATTTTGAAGTCATTGCAAAGTAAAAAAAAAAAAAAAAAAAAAAAAAAATGGCCAAAAATCTCAAAACAGCGGCACATAACTATGTATGATATACCTGAAAACTTTTTAGAACCTCATCTTTTAACACGTATTAAAAAAATTACTGCATTTGGGTTATTTAAAAGTCGATGCAGTTCTTATCATTCCCAATCACAAAGGAGGGTATATAATTCCAATTAACCAATAAAAGTATATATTTATTGTGTTGTTACCCGAACTCATTGACTATTGATCGGTCTAGCTATATTTTATATTACGTTTAAGAATTAAAAAAATAATGATTGGGTAAATATCGTTTGTTGTGCAATAACATGGGACACAAGTTGCTAATTAATTGACGAACTCAACTAAACTGAATAGTTTTGATAAGATAGCAATGACAATAAATATATATATATATATATATATATATACGTATTGCATCGAAAGATAAAGGCTACAGGTAAACTAACTGAGAATTGATTTACTTTGATCAGTAAATGGCATTATATATATATGGTAAAATAGCTCAAATCCGGACAAAATTTTATAATAGGGTAGAGTGCGAAAAATACTATTGTTGGTGTGTGAATATACCTAAGAAATATTTTTTCCTTTTAATGTAATACCATACTTGTAAATTATAAAATTTAATTGACGAAGTCTGTGGTACAGTCATCTGTGTAAATGCATATTGGTAAGCCATTTAATAATGCAAAACAAGATGAATGATGAGATGTACATTTATGTATCATATATCTAAATCCTGTCATGAAAAAAGACAATATGGCTGCTGTTATTCGAGCTTTATCGCACGTGTGGGGATACAAAAAGATGTGAATAATGCTATCCGAGATTAGACCTGTAATTGTGTAACGCATGCACTCTGCGTTGGTGATTGATTTGATGAGTGTATAGGTCCTATTGTATCACTGCTATCGCTTGCAGCCTACCAAAAATAGCCATTTTCTATATATTTGAACTTATTTGACATGCACAAAGACAAAGCTATATGATTTGGTATTTCAGATAAGAGACAGTAGGCTAATCAAATTCAAATAGTGTAACTTTATTATCTCATATACTATGTCGATGTCTTGCTTTTTCTTTTCATCTCTCCTTCTTTCTTCATTCCAGTTTAAATAATGCCTGCTGAACAAAACTATCAATTATTACCTAGATTTACTCGTGAGCCTGAAAAGGTTGATAACTTTGATGAAGAATACTTAATTAGTTCGTCCGCATCATCGTCGTCATTATCTTCCGATGACACTAGAATTCCTCATCGTACATTATTGAAGGGCGTAAAAGAACATATCGAAGAACATTTCGACAGACCTGAGCTTGTCCGGGATTGTATTCTGGGATTATCTGACGGTTTGACTGTGCCATTCGCTCTTGCTGCAGGTCTTTCAAGTCTAGGTGATAGTCGTATTGTTATATATGGTTGTTTAGCAGGTACACGATAAATTTTAAAAAAGATTCAGGATCAAACAAACTAATCATGGTTCAAACAATGATAGAACTCGTATCTGGGGCCATATCAATGGGATTGGGTGGATATTTAGCTGCTAAATCAGAAGCAGATCATTATCATACCGAGCGTGAGCGAGAAGGTAAAAGCTACATAATTATTTTGCCTGTGGTCCCCAATTTACTAAATCGGGGCAATTCTTATTGTAGCACGAGAGGTTGAATTATACCCAGAAGAGGAAGAAGAGGAGATTATCGAGCTCTTCGAACCATACGGTCTGGACAGGGAATCTATGGAGCCGATGATGGTTCGTTTTAGAGAAAACACAGAAAAGTTTGTGGATTTTATGATGAAGTTTGAACTAAACTTAGAATTACCTGACCCTAACAGAAGCTGGGTAAATATTTTACCATATTGCAATTGACCTTTTATAAAATCTGACTATTGTGGCAATTTAGATTTCTGCGTTGACTATAGGGTTCTCGTATCTCATTGGTGGCATCATTCCCCTTCTACCATATTTATTTATAAATGACACCACAAACGCTCTATATACATCCTGTTTTGTCACCGGGCTCACATTATTTTGCTTTGGTTATCTAAAGAGTATTTACTTAAGACCTAAACAAGCGTTTATTGGAGCAGTGCAGACATTAGCTATTGGTGCAGTTGCAGCTGCTTTTAGCTATGGTATTGTTGCAGCAGTCAACGATACTAGTCCTGCATCAGCAGAAGCTTAAAAATCTATACCTTTTACATTCAATCAATAAAAAATGTCTTGGCAGGACACTAAAATTTTGAATTTGCGCAAATAAAACTGAGCGGGTTATTAAACCACGTGTAACTTCGAAGTAGCCTCTATTTTTACACTTTTGGATCTTTTCTTCTTGTTTTTCTTTTCTCTTTATTTGTTTCCATTGTAGACCATGGTCTTTGCTTGGAAGATTTTGTTAATAACGGTAGCGTTTGCTGTCGTTGTTCAGTCTTCAAAGTTGTACTGCATTAGTCATGGGAATTCTCGATTGAATGTCGAGAAATGTACAACTTCGAAAAACCGACAAGTATCAGCAGCAGCACTGACAAACAATTCAGTAACAACGACTGTTCAAAACAACTTAACATTTGACTTGATTTGTAAATCAGATCCTTTAACATGTGAAGGCGTCAGTACAACATTTTCGAAAGCAACAGAAATCATTTCCTCTGTGTTTCAATTCGAAACACCCTTATTGATCAATGCATCATTTGTCGACTTTTGCCAAGAGTACGGAGATTGTACTAACGACAAACGATTGGTGTATATCGGGAAAGCACATCCTTCGATCTCCTACGTAATGGTAGACACATCAGACAACATGACGAGAATGTACCCTCAACCATTATTGAAGCAATTCACAGATTTAAAAATAAGACCCGCTTGGACGTTATACGACATCAATGCTCAATTTAATTCTCAAGTGAATTGGCGCTTTGCGGTTAGTTTATTGATGTCAAATATAATAAACATTTTACTTATTTGTTTACATTTAGAACAATGCTAACCCTATTAATTCAAATCAAACTGACTTTTTGAGAAATGTATTACACGAATTAATTCATGGGCTTGGTTTTATGGTTTCTTGGTCAGACGAACTTTATAAAGGATTGTCACCTTTATTTCAACAAGATTTAGATCCTTTCATCACCCCTGAATTACTAGCACTAACCGCAAATGAACAGCTATTAAACGAATACAATTCACCACTACCGTTTTGGGGATTTGTCGAATATCCTCTTGATAAATATCTTGGTTATAAGGAGAGTGGCAATTTTCACTCTTATACTTCAATCACTAGCCAATTAAACCAGTTTTATGACTCGAACGTCTTATTTCGAAATATAGTTGATATGGCTAATAGCTGGTACGAATCCAGTTCATATAATATTGCCAAACAAGTGTATGCGAGATCTGTATCCCAGCAAGATGTCTTGGCAGTAATTCAAGGAGAAGTTGTTGTTACGCTCGAGTCCTCAGTGAAACCCTTTTTATCGGGAGCATCTTTGTGTCACGTTGATCAATCGTCTTACTTAAACTCGTCGGATTATCTCATGGTTTACACAGCCAATCGTGGTGTTGGAATCGTCGAATTGGATCAACTTTTTCCAGACGGCCCTTTTGGCCCGAAATTAAAAAGGGTAATGGGTGCTTTGGGCTATAACATCAAAGCAGTAAAAACTATCCGACCGACGTTGCGATACTGGAGTCCACCAAATGGTCTTGTCGATTCTAATTCTAATCCAAACCCTTCATTGACAATTAACATTAACGGTCCTGCTAAAACACCTACTGTATCCTCCTCTACCTCAAACTCTCCTGTATCTACTTCATCTGCATCATTTACTACTATATATCCCCATAATCACTTTCTTCGTTACACTATTCATCTTGTACTTTTAACATCACTTCTATTATCCCTCTAAAAACTTATCTATTAATTTGTAACATATCCATGACTGTAAACCTTAATAAAATTGTGTACCCAGCATTCGAACAACAAACAAATCTCTTCTGGAGGCTATATAAATCCTTCTGGCTGTTTACAAGCTTATCCTCAGTGATTGAGAAAATATCAGTTATTCTGTCTTTCCTTAGCTATCTGTATCGTTCGATGCTGATGCTATAGGAAGTACCTTTTTTTAAAATTTAATGCGCGTTATAATGCTTCTTATTACTTGTCTTGGCATTAGGTTGTTTAGCAACCATCGAAGTTTCATCTCTGGCAGAGGAATTTAAAAATGTTCGTGATTTACGCGTCTTAAATTAAAATGCAACCTTCGTCAGAAAAGACATTGGCATTTAAACAGCAAGTACTCAACGGAGTGATACTGGTGTATATTACTTTGTTTTGCCGTCTATTTATCGCTCATATATTACATCGTATCAAGTTCATTAAAAAAAAAAGGATTAAAGTAATCCCTTCATATGGAATCAATCGGTTTATATGTAATAACGTAAGTATATGGGAGGGTGCTAGCTGACTGTTCAAAACGTTGATGGCAAAAATGACATTATAGGAGAATCCGAGTGTTCAAGATCCTTCTAAAAGTCAGGTCAAACCAGGTTAAGATGTCAAAATCAGTCTTAGGCTGTTGTATAGTCACTTGGTTCGTCCTAAAATTGAAAGGATTCCCCAGGTTTCCCAGCAGCACGTATCTTTTGCAAACAACATAGTTTTCTTTACTGGATTTTCATTGTAAATGACACGTAGGCCATTCATGCGTAAAAGTGGAATAATACTTGCTTTACTTTTGTTGGTAGAGAACCTGACCACGTTAGCGGAAAAACATAGAACAAGATTGTGCATAGGATTAAAAATTACGTGAGACTGTCGATGATGAATTTCGGAAACTTTTAATATGAGTATAAGAAACCTATAATTAAAATCACTAATCTAAGAATGGAGATATTAGTATCATACTGGAGTACAATGTAGCAGTGGGAGAACATTATGCACAGAGTCATGACGGTGCTAAGCTTGAAGAATTTAGCCGTATCAAATTTCACTGAGAGCCTCACATCCTTAGTCAAACATACATATTGAATTATTCAACATGACATTTACCAAAAATACGAAAGATTTATATTACACCAACGAAGTTGGAAACGTGTTTACCTCAAATTTTAGAACAGAAAAATAAAAATCAGGTCTTGGAAATTCAAGTATGGTTCCCAATTTTCGGTGGATGCAAAACAACGTGGTACACAGATTTTGATGCGCCTTTAAAAGAATACATACAATATTTTAAGGGAGACTGTATCTTAAGGATCTAATTTGTAGAATACGTACAGGACATGCTAATTGACAATACTCGTGTAGAAATAATTTTGCATGGGTGAACAGCAAAAACCTGTACATGTCATTGACTTTTTATTTTAATAAACAATTCTTTTTGAGTACCATCAAGATTATACCACCTACTACCTTTTAGCTCGATTTTTTGAAATTGATGCTCACTACTCGTATTTTGATTTTATAGGACGGCCTACCATCATTTTAGGTAAGAGGAATGTGGTTTCTGGCCACGATTAATCGACTCTGGCATGTTAGCGAGAGCTCTAAACGTGCCATTTTATAATAACATAAAATAAAATAGGCCACAGAGGGAAAATCTATGAATTTTATTGAGATGATTGTTTTCTTTTTAGTCAGACGCACTAAAAATAAGAAAAGGTGGAGTAATTAGTCATAAGGTACTTTTGTGAATATAAAACTCTTTGAGATATAAATTCTTGTTGCGATGAAATGGCCATTGGTATCTACATGATTGAAGCAAATACAGCGCACACTGCAATCAAGATAGCTGAAAGGGAGACTTTTTGATTGTTTGATACATTTTCCTCGCCTGTCACAATACCCTGAATCTGGAATTTTTCATCAGCAGCCGCAGCTTCGTCTGCACTCTCCAAAACAATAGCTTTTTGGCCTTGATGGTAGTTTGTTTGCCCAAAAGAGAATTTATCCCCAATGTACTCTGTGCTATTTGCAGCTATAGAGAAAATATATATTAATACTACCATGAGGATGGCGTTATTATTAACTCACATTTCTTGTAAGGAGTCGCATCGTTTAAACAGCCATCCAAGCGAACCATAGTGTAACCTTCTTCTTCAATGGTATTAATAATATGAGGTATGGCAACCAAAGACCCTGTATACGGCAAATCATACTGAATAGATATAAATGATCCCTTGGCATCGTATGTATCCTTGTAATTTTTAAATGTATCGGAATAAACTCGTTGAATTGAATCAGGGCCGGTTGCATCCTTTTTAAAATAATCTTGGCTGTCCAGGTTATAGCCCACAATAACAAATCCAAGATCTTGAATGATACCTTCTGTACGAGTATCCTTAACTTCTGTATAATGAAGACGAACATATTTTGGTGCTACGTTTATCAAAGTCTCGATGATATGGGCATTACTAAGAATATCCTGACGGAGTTCATCATCAGTCAAACTAGCAGGATCATCATTGGCAGCACGATAGGTCATACCAATAAAATGGCCTGCATTGTAAATATTTTGTACAACCATAGCATATTGCTGAGTGTAGAGCCATGTGGCATTGACAAAGAAATTGCCACGGGCATCTGCTTTACTCAACTGTCTAACGATCTTTGCAGTAACGTCACTTGGCCCTTCATTATATGTCAGGGCAATCTGTCCTTGTGTCTTACAACCAGTAACTTGCGCTAGAAGTCGCTTCGGAGCTGTTGGTTCTTCTATTGCTGTCTTATTAGCAGATGTGGCAGAAATAGTACCTAAAAAACAGTTAATTTAATTGGAAAATTTTCCGATTATAAATGCCTTACCATCTTCTACAACATCTAACGTTGACGATTTCGTATCTGCTGCCTCTTCTTCTGCAATAATAACAGGTTCTAATTCAACGACGGGTTCTGTTTCAGCGATCGGTTCTGATCCATAAAATATCTGCTCAATATCATCTCCCACAAATTCAATAAAAGGTAAACCCTCCTCTAAACGAGTATGTTCTTGGATATTATCTGTCCTCGTGTCTTGGGAATGAATTGAATCAATTTGTTTATCAGATTGTTCCTCTAAAATTGGCCCATCTTTAGGGTACTCCTGTCTATCAAATCGGTCTGTTGTTGGTGTTTGTAGAGCCCCCTTTTTATCCGATAACGTTACTGTAACAAATCTCTCAGGATTTTCGAAAGTTAAAGTCAATATTTTTGCCAAATTTATATGCTCAATAGTGTCATCTTGTTGCAATTCATTTGCTGCGACAATCTGTAGAACAAATAATGACAGCAAAAATAGGGCTATTATAAAAAAAAATTAGCTTAAGAGATATTGATAGTATCTCTTAATTTACCTATCCGCTGTAACTGTGTCATTATTGATGTATCGAAAACTAGGGCGAAGGTAGAAAAAAGGCAAAGTAAAGAAGAACGATCTTATTATTTACATTCTTTATTTAAACTAAAAAAAAAAAGTCCCTAAACAATATGTACTCAACGGGAAATTATTACAGTCTCACTTGCAGTCGAACTTTTAAGATTATACAGCAGTGGGAAAATGTGCTTATTTTATTTACTTTTTTTGGTGACACGGTAAGGAAAATATTTACCTTGCATTTGTAGATCAATTAACATTATGTTTACCAACTCTTAAAAGCACCGATTCGTGGGCCTGCTTCATCAGTCTGACGCTTTGGTCTTCTAGTGTAAGTAGGAGTGGCGTTTGAGGGAGCGTTAGCAGCATCATTGCTCATATCTTCCATCCAGGCAGGAACCTCTTGCTTAGCTCCTTGTAAAAGTTTGACCATAGGACCAGAAAGGAATCGATTGCCTTTCGTGAAGAAAGCAGTAGCTAAACCTGTGTTACCTACACGACCGGTACGGCCAATACGATGTACATAATCATCAATATCGCTAGGCAAATCAAATGAAATGACGTGAGTGACATTTGGGATATCCAATCCTCTTGCTGCAACTGCTGTAGCAACCATAATAGGTGTTCTACCTGATTTGAATAATTCAAGCGCCGTTTCGCGTTCACTTTGCACACGATCTCCGTGAATAGCTGTCGAAGGGAATTGATTGTCGTTTAAAAAATCGCAAACCGTGTCGGCCATACGTTTGGTCTCTGTAAAGATGAGAGTCAAGCCTCGGTCGGCCTTGTGTTCAGTGAGAATCTCCAAGAGTTTGTGTCGTTTTTCATCGTCACGTAATAACTCAAATTTTTGAGTAATGTTTTCAGATGTTGCTCCTACACGTCCAACTGACAAAAAGATATAATCCTTGAGGAAATCACTAGCTAAAGATTGAATTTTATCAGGGAATGTAGCAGAAAACATCAACGTTTGACGCTTGCTGGAGGGAGGCATGTCACAACCGTCAATAATGTTACGCACTTGAGGTTCAAACCCCATGTCCAACATACGATCGGCTTCATCTAAAACCAAGTATTGGATATTTTGGAAAGAGATACGGCGTCGCTCCAAGATATCTACAAGGCGGCCTGGTGTAGCAACTAATAAATGACATCCACGGTCAATTAATCGGAGCTGCTGTTGAATATCAGCACCACCATAGGCGACACAAGGGCGCACGTAAGAACGATAACAAAACTTTTTAGCTTCGTTGTAGATCTGAGAAGCCAATTCTCTTGTAGGCGCCAAAATAAGTGCTTGAGGGTAGGCTTTCTTATAACTTTGATAACCTTGTTTCACGTTTGGCTCCTTGGGGTCTTCCAAAGGACCTCGAGCAAACATGGCCGATAAAATTGGGAATAAAAATCCCGCAGTTTTACCAGAGCCTGTTTGGGCACAGGCCATCAGATCACGGTTGTTTAGAACAATAGGGATGGAATGCTTCTGGACAGGTGTGGGCACAGTATATCGAGCCAATAAAATATTTGTCAAAAGATGTTTATCCAAAGGAGGATGAGTAAACTAAAAATATAACAATAACAAATTTAATCATCTATTGATCGTTATATCCGATTATGTTATATTTACTTGATTGATTCCTTCGGGAATATTCTCTCCTTTCGTTTCAACAGGAATGTTTTCGTACTTGGAAAAGTTGATACCAGAGTGTGCATTTTCAGAGTCGGTTGCTGTACCAAAAAGCTTCAATTTCATTTCCTCATTTTCTGCTCCGAGTTCATGTACACCATTCTTCCAGATACCTTTGCCATCTTCCTTGACATCTTTGGTCTTTTTTCCAGTATCCGACCATCCTAAACTATCCATGGTCATAGCACCCCACGATCCCCCAGATGTGGACTTAGCTGGTGTGCTCCAACCATCGCTTTCTGCAGCAACTGTTTGCTTAGGAGGTTGTACTACTGTTGCTGGTTTACTATTCCAGGAGTTTGTAGGTGCAGCTTCTGGAACTTTGTTGGATACAGGTGTACTCCATTGATTAGCTGCTGTTGCTGGTTTAGTTGACAAAGGTGTGCCCCATTGGTTAGCAGGAGGGGTAGCTGCTGGCGTTGAGTTCCAATCGTTGGGTGTAGATGTAGCAGGAGTCGACGTAGTGCTAGCTTGCACGGGGTTGCTCCACTTATTGGAAGGGGCAGGTGTCCCCCAGTTGTTAGAAGTAGCAGGAGTAGCGGCAGTAGATGTTGCATTCCAGTTGTCGGATTGAGTAGCAGCTTCCGTTTGTTTTGAATCCCAGCCGCTAGTAGTAGATGAAACGACGGGAGCAGAAGCCGTATTCCAGTCGTTCTTATTCGACCTTTGATGGTTATATCCAGCACTTTGTCCGTCACTATATCTTTGTTGGTTACCATCTCTTTGTTGATATCCTCCTCTTGCTTGAAACCCTCCTCTTTGCTGTTGATAACCACCTCTCTGTTGTTGATAACCACCCCTGCCTCTTTGCTGACCATGCCCGCGACCAGCGTGCTCATAACCACCTCTATTGTTATTAATATGCTGTTGTTGAGTAGAGTCGTTACGACTTTCGAAATGGTTAGCTGTTAAATTACGATCTCCCCAACCTCCGGCTTTTTCCACAGTTGAGCTCCATCTGTCAAAAAGAAAGAGTTAAAATCATAATCTATTCTTAATGGTTGAGACACTTTTTTGTTTTGCTTTTGTTTCTGTTTACTTTGGCTCATTAGATGACTGAACAGGCTTGCTCCATTCATTGTCGGCGTTTTTGGGTTTATTTGAATTGACACGAAGATTACCTAGGAAAGGTCATACAGTTAATGACTGACGATATTCTCCCACGCACACGTCAACTAAAAAAACGCCATTTTTTGCATAAGCCAAACATACCAAAATCTTCCTTAAGTCCTTCAGAATCCCAGTTGCTCATATTCCTTGATGTATTTGTAAAATAAAGAGAGGAAGAGAAAAAACTTTTGGACATCCGATGGTTTTATACTAGTTTTTTATATTTTATTTACTGATTTTTTAAAGTTATTTACAAATGTTAATGTAAAATGTAGAAGAAAGAAACTAACAATATCATATCTGGGTAAAAACTAGTAACTAAACTAAGAATCAAACTGAATAGAATGATATGGAAAAGCTGAAAATTTGTGTAAGCAGATTGAAAAGAGTGAAAAAAAAAAAAAGACTGTGACGTATTGTTGGTTTTTCATATTTCTTCCATGATTTTAAATTACTAGTCAATACGAGAAAGCATGACATGGAGCGTTTTATGAACCTTTTCCAATTCATCAGATACTTGGGCTTGACCTTCTTCTTCATAGCAGCCACCGTCAGCGCAAGATGTCATATCACCAAAGCGGCCTTCGTTATATTGAGAGTCAATATTACGAAGTCTGTTTTGCAACTTTTCAATATCATCAGAAGTGTACTTGGTATAAGAAAGACGATTAGATTGTCTGGCAATATCCATCAACTCCTGATGAACATTCTCAAGATTTTTGACCATGGGCATTTTGAAATAGATTATTTTAAAGAAAGGTAAACCTTTTTAAAGAAAAAAATCTAAATTCGCCCGGAACCACGTCCTTATATATTTGATTTCATTTTACGCCCACCCACATCAGAACTGGGTTCATATCTTGTGATTTATTGTTTATATTGTTTTGAAGCGTGGGATGGGAACTTTTTTTTTTTTTGGCGATTTCCTAAATTCGGTTTCATCTCAAAAGGAACACACAAACAAAAGAATACGTTAGATGACTATTTTATTAAGTACCGGTATTTATTATTAAGAATCTAAGTATGTTGTATGTGTATGTTTAATTTACGAGACTATTGTCTTCTCGCTCTCCATCCCTCTCCAAATTTTTGGACCATGGGAACGCAGATTAAATAGGCAGTGAGACACATTAGGGCCATAAATGTGCTGATAAATTACGGTTGGTTAGTGTATATTGTCATGTAAACTTAATAGCTTCCACTTACTATGACCACCCATCACCAAGAGATCCACGGATCTGCACAGCAGTTAAAGAAAATATCATACCACAAATATTTCTTGTGAAATTACCAACTGATACAACTACATAATTCATGCAAAGTATCAGCAAATCAGGACATCGAAAAAAAAAGAAAAAAAAAACTCACCTGATGCTGCCTTAGTATGGTTAGAGTCAACCATGTAAGTGGTGGCGACAGTAATCGTAAACATAATTCCGAAAGTAGCTATAAATCCCTTTAATATTTTTTCGGGCCATAATGTCTTTCAAGAAGAGTACTTACTAATTGTATAAGAAGCCAAAGGACCCATCCAATGTACTCCAGACTTAAGGAACCAGCCATACATGACAGAACCAATGACAATAAATGGTATTCCGATATACATAGGCCTTAAACGTAATTCGCTTTTAAGAACACCGGCATTTTGAGAAACAGCTTTAGCATATAATTTATCGGATATTGCACCAGCTACAATTGATCCTGAGGTGTTACCAATACCACCAGCTAAATAACAAAGACCAATTGTACCCGTAGAAAATTTATATACACTTCCGAAAGTGGTAGGTAGAATAGTCACTAAGAAATAAAACCAACCAAAGGCGATGCTAACAGGAATACAGGTGACCAAAACTTCGGGCTGTAATAAGAGTTCAAGACTACCGAACTATAAAATATTTGATTCGTAAGTACAATTGTGAGATTATTGAATCAAAAAAACTTACGGGATTAAACTTGAGTCTAGATAAACGTTCTTTAAAGTTTGCAGGTGGAGGAAGTTGTTTGGCATTAGGAACATATAAAGTCTCTTTAATCAGAACATAACTTAAGATGGTAAGCACACCGCCCATAATAGTTTTGATATAAAATATCCAACGCCATCCTAAGTACTGATCAATATAGCCGCCAGCAATAGGAGCCACAGCAGGACCAAGAATTGTACTACGATATTACATATTAGGTACATATTTACTAAGAGCATGGAATTTGTTTTACCCTAAAATGTAAATACTCATGGCCTTTCCTCGCTCATGAGGTTCAAATATATCAGAGACACTGCCCCCACCAACTGCTTGCCCAGCACAAGCAAATATACCCTGAAGCAAACGGAATGCAAAAAACACCCCTAAATTCGTAGAGACACCACAAATAATTGTACAAACTGTATAAATTGCCATCGCAATGATATAAACCCATCTTTAAAAATAAGATTAAAGACCTTTCTACTAGACATAATTTCCGTAAGTACCTTCTTCCAATACGTTCACTAAGTGGAGCCCAGATCAAAGGCTATAAAATCGTTGCAAATTGTTCAATAAAATAGATTTAGCAAATTACCACACTAAACTTACAGCAAGAGCATTCATCAATAAAAAGAGGGCAATAGTTGCATTAATGGTCTAGATGGAAATAATGATTAGCAACTGTTGTTGTTTTATGAATGAAACTCAATACGTACAGTGAGATTTGTATTAAAGTAGGTCATAATATCATGAGTAGCGGGCATCTATTCAAATAAAATTGTCAGACTATGTTTGTGTTTGATTTTCTGGAAAATTAATCTTACGTATACTGCCGATGAGAAATAGCCCATAAATGAATTACATGACACAACAATGAGGCCGCTATATTTCTTACCCTTGGGCCAATTCTAAGTTTAAATCAAATATGTTAAAATTCATAGTAGATAATACTTTACATGTACATACCACAGGATGATTAGGATCATCTTTCGGGTTGTAGACAGTCGAGTTGTTTTTTTCTTCGATATATGATTCGATCTCTTCGATCTCTTTCTCTTTGTAAACAGTGGACACTGTATCGCTACTGCTACTCCTATTCGAAGAAACTATAATTGCATTGTCAGTAACATTCTTGCTGTCAATTTTATTGGACTATTACTTTTTTCGATAGCGGAGCTCATGATGTTAAACTAGTTCACAAAAAAAATCAAGTGGAACTAAGAAAAAGTAAGAGGAAATAGGAAAAAAAAGAAAATGAACGGCGGATCACAGAACAATTAATACTTGGTTTTCCGCTTAGCTTGTGTTCGATGCCTTATCATTGGCTATACCTATGTATGACAGATGATGTCTTAATAATAGAATCAGTTTCCGTGGGTATAGATCGCTAAAGGAATATACCTAAGAGAAGATGGATGCTTGATTTTTGGATACAATTTGCGAATGTCGGCTAAAAAACGACTAAATAGGCAACATGATCGTCTTTAAATGCCGCTTTACCTTTTTATTAGTAATCCAATTTTTGATGAGAAGCTGAAAAATAGACGTCTCTCTATCTATGGGTTAATATGTTAAGTATTGCATTAAGTTATAACTAAAGATCACTAAAGCTTAAGCAAAATTGAATCCGATTTGTGATTGCGAAAAATTCCATTATTATAGCATCATACGGCTTCGGTTAAATTGACTTCCCTTTATAGTTTGAACAGCCGGTTCTCCGCTTGTTTTTGCTGCGGATTCATATTTTGGTCATCCACTGTGGATCTTTTTTTTTTTTTTTTTTTTTTTTTTTTTTTTTTTTTTTTTTTTTTTACATTTTTAAGCTTCTACACCTTTGCTCGTAGACAGTTGCAAATTAAATACAGCAATACTAGACTCTTAGTCCGTCACTGAAATTTCATTCTAGATTTGTGTTGCTATAAGACTATGTACGATTTAAGGCACCTAGCAATAAACATTGGTTCAATATCTTTGACAAAGCAAAGGTTTCTATCTGTTATAACCATCAATGGCAAACAGCGGCTCCTAAGTGAAGTATCAAATTAAAATAAGACTTGCTGATGTTCTAGTATTTTATTGCTATTTCACGCCATTTTGGGGTTAATTGTGCTTATTAAATGGGTGTAAGAGTGAGTCGAGCAACAAACTGAAAGTCTCGACATGATTGCCGTTTGGCTTAATTTTACGATTGATAATTTCGATATTAGTTTTGTATCATTTTGGGCATTAGGGATAGTAAAAAATCTATATATGCTCTTTTAATTTGTTAAATGAATACATTACGCCAATGTTAAAGTCCCATCGACCCGTAGCCGGATCTAAGCGTCAATGTGAAAGTGTATCCATGGTCAGTATACATTAAATATCGCATTCCGAAGTAACTAGCCTTGAAAGTATTGGCTTAAAAATTCTTTCATCCATCAGCTACTTTTACATCATTTGTTATATCGGATCGATATCCCAAAGAGTGAGAGGTTACAGCGTCCTTAATTCGAAGTGTCAGAAGTAACTTAAAAATCTTCGTAAGCTAATTTTTTCTCGACAAAACTGTATTTGACCTTTCCTGATCTACAGGTTTCTCTCAGACTTAACTTTTAACGTGTAAGTAGCATTAATGGGAAAGTTTGTACAACGAATAGAAAATATGGTTACCATCTTTGAAATAGGAAACGGATTTATACGATAAACTTTGCATGACAGTTTACTTAGTAGTTTTATATGATATAGCTAGTAATTTTAACTAATAAACAAGTGGCACATGTATAACTATACTATATAAACATGACAATTCCTTCTGATGTGACATGGCAATTATCTTATTGTTATAATCTATGGTATCCACAAAAAAATTTTCGTTAATATTTTTAGAGAAGACAACGGTAAAAAGCTATCATATCTTAAAACCAGAGATAAGGGAAGAATACTTTATTTAAGTGCAAGTCCCTTTGCCAAAGATAATAGAAGGATCCTTCAGGTGTAAGAGCATGTTCTACATATGCACAGTTTGATTAAATGTACAGCCCCCTTTTTTTTAAAAAGCTAGTAAGTGAATCATAGTGATACACCTCTGCGAATTGAAATTAAGATCGGATTATAAAGAGACTTGTATCGGCACTTTGGCTATGTCACTACCTTTTTAACTCCTTGTATTCTTATACCCCGTCCACCTTGAAAATTTTTCTGTTAATTACCATCAAATTTAATGGTTTTAGATGATTTTAAGTGGAAATACTTGTAAAGTATCCCTTTACAGAAACGGTCTTCCTACCATGGATAGCGCGGTGGCATTTAGGATTGTATGGATGGAAGTCGTCATTATTTTGGAGGAACTCACTCCATCTTCCCCAAACAGAATTGTTTTTAACCTCACAAGTAGCAAAATTCTTCCTTTTTTTTCTTCAAGCTACTTTCGAACTTGCGCTTAACACGCGTTTTCCATATCTTTCTGATTTTTTTAGTATATGTTGACAAAACTTATATTAACAATATGGTGACCGACGTATTTTTCATTTAAGTTGGTGTTACTGATAATAAAGTGAGTCACCTTTTTAAAAATAAAAACAGCTTTCTTATTTAAATAAAAAGATCCTAATGGAATAGCTATTTCTCTTCTCTTAGGAATAGTGGATTTTCTTTGAGTGACAACCTAAGAGCGGACTGTAGATACTCAGTATTATTTTTCAATGAGTCTCCAGCGGTTAAGAATAAAGTACTAAAGCTTTAATTCTCGTATAAATGACTATCATCACAATTTTCGTTGTATATTTCAACTGGAATGGGGCTACGGGTTCAATTGGCAGTCTGGGTGTTTATTTGGTTTAAAGATTTTAGGAAAAGAAACGAAAAGAAAAGGACGAAAAATCCAATTTTAAATTTTTTATGCTACTTGTAGTGGATTTTCGATATTTAGCAATTATTTTAGTGCAACCACTGCAGACCCGTTTCACCAAAAATAACCACTCATTAAATGTTGTAGTGCACTGCTGCGGATGCTCTAGGTAACTTTCTGTACAAATATCCTCTAAACTAACGTGCTTAACAAAAATAATCAGCTTACTCTGTCTCCATAAAAGACAACCTGCTTATAGCAATGTCACCAGTTTATAGCTCCCCATATCGCAAATATTTATACAGGGTGTATTGAACACCGTGTTAATTTAAAAAGAAATTGAAACATAAAAACTTGCGTCAGAAGCTGTTTGTCTGTTTACTGTTTATGGATAGATTAACATCTGAATGTAATTTTAATCATCCATACTTCGAAGAGACATATTGTTGATGATGTTGGAGAATACATGTTAAGCCTTTTAAAGTATCAGAAAATAGAACGTCGCCTGTATCAGTCAATTCAATGGTCATTCATGCTCAAAAATAAAGCTAAAGAATCAAAGTTACAATTTAAAAGGAACAATTTATGGGCACCTTGTACTACTTTTAAATTTTGTGGCGTTAATGATTCTCTCTCCTGAATATATGCCGCTGTTGGCGCTAGCAATATCTATGGGACTTTTATGTCATGTATTAGACCAGACCTATTTAACTATAAGTATATGATCCACGTAATTATCTCGTCGTATTTTTCTGGTATCGTTACCAGGTATCTAAAAAATCAATATGTTTCCGCCATTCAAGTCACTGACCTGATTAATGTTAAATCTGAATGTAGTACTACTGCAAGTGATGTTTGTAACTATGCCAAACCAATCGTTTACAGTTATAGATATACAGATCATTGAGTGCTTTCCGAAAGCTCGGGGACGAAAGAAATGTGTTCCAATGTTTTTATTATTATCGAGTAGTGCTTTTAACTAAAAATTAAGAACAGTTGGCAGCATTGCAGGTGTTTAAAAATTAATAAGTCAATTTTATCTGAATTTAAGGTCCATGTGTTTGAATTACTCTTTTTAGAATACGACGATGATCAGATTAAATGACAAATAAATTGGTACGAGACTAGGGATGTTATGTGGGTTGATAGTGTAAATAGCAAAGCTGCATAAACATATAAACAAATCTGGTTGTAAACAATAAGTATTATTTTTGAAAACCTGTCAAAAAACCATTTTATATTATTTATTATTATTGGGTGGGTAAGCCTATTTTAGTAGCTCTTTTATACA
Source organism: Mucor mucedo (assembly GCF_025094135.1). Classification (NCBI taxonomy): domain Eukaryota; kingdom Fungi; phylum Mucoromycota; class Mucoromycetes; order Mucorales; family Mucoraceae; genus Mucor; species Mucor mucedo. Next base: position 80,874 of record NW_026252395.1, on the reverse strand, counting down.
TCAGTCTTTCTGTACGATATTGTTCATAGTATCTTTCCACGGTGTCCAATTTCAAGTAACGGCGGTGAGTGGATAACAAAACATGCTTGAGTTTAACAAAATCCGAATATTTTTCGCCCAGACAGTCAATTGATCCCCAACCAAAATCACGACCCAATTTGATGTCATTGTCCAACTGAATAGGCTTACCAGTTTCTGGCTCATCTTCATAAGAAATGAATGTAAAAGGAATGATTCGAAGGTAATCTAACACGGACTGAGTATCATTATCTTCTTTTTCATAATCAAATTGAGAAAGGAAATCATCGAGTGATTGTGGTGCTTTAATCTTTTCCTTTTCTTCCTCCTCCTCTTCCTCATCGTCTTCCTCGTCCAAATCTTCATCTGGCATACCATAGATAGGAATCTTGTAATTTGTGTAGATATCTTTGATGATGGAAGGCTTCAATCTGTTCCTTTGAGCTAAAGTCAAATGGTCTGCTTTTCCGATAATAGGAATGACATTTACACGATTTGATAATCTTTTTAAAATTCTAATATCAAACTCGTCTAAAGCTGATTTTTTGGGATCAATAAAATAGAGACAACAGTGGACTTGAGTGTCAACCGCTTTAGGGTTACGCTTAACCTTTGATTCCTAATGTATGACAATAACAAGTGTTACATTTTTATAAATTAGATTTTTTTTTTATTATTCAGTTACCTCTGCCAATGTCAAATCAAATTGGTGTTCAATATATTTTGTTATATCGTGGAGTTGTTTATCAACTAGGTATTCTTGTTGAAATCCTGGTGTATCTATGATAGTCAGGACGATTCTTTCTCTATCTACTTCTATCTCTCTAGAGATAGTATATGGTGTAAGTGTCTTTTCGATTGGGCCTTGTAACTGTTGTTCTTCGTGCACATATACTGAGGAGTTTTCGCTCATAAATGAATCACGTCTCTTTTTCGATGGGGTATCTTCTACTTGTTCTTCTAACAAGAGTGTTTCTAATAAAGTGCGAACAAAGGAGGTCTTTCCTACTCCTGAGAAACCAACAACCATAACGTTAAAGTTCGACACAGCATTCTTTCGAGATCGAGGTGTCATTGTCTTTTTTGGTGAGAGAGAGATGAAGAAACTAAAAATTAAAAAAAAGAAACACTAAAAAGAAAAAAAAAGAAAGTTTATTGGAGTCCCGTGTTAAGTTGGCTGTATACCCGTTTTTGTGTAGCATTAAATAAAATATAAACTGTTTGTTCCTCGTGCCGTTTGGTACACTACTCTTTCGGGTTAAGCGCTTTCAATTTGGTGTTTTACATCATCGTATTGGAAAAAAATAAAAAGATACAGGTTTTTTTCCAAAACAAGTGAGTGGGCACCACTTTTTCATTATTGTCATCTAATGTGATACAAGGTATATCATTGGCAAAAAAATAAAAAATAAGTTTATAATAAAAAATGCTAAAATATGTATATTGTATATAAGTCGGATAGATATACATAAATAAGGTATGTGAGTATGTATGGCTGTGCGTGGGAGTGTGTGTAATAAATAAACTCTCTCTCTTTCCCCTCCAAAAGTAAGTAGTAAATGATATAGTCGATAATAATAATAAGAAAAAACGTAGTAATAATAGTAGTAATAATAATAATAGTGGGTTGTTGTAATTGTATGTATATATAAATCTTATAAATACATGGCAGAATAAGATTGGTGGTGATGAATTGGCGAAGCAGATGGTGGAGGGGTTGGTATACCAACAGGTGGATAATAGTAGACGCCCTGTTGTATCTGCTGTTGATGATGATGCTGCTGCTGTTGATGCTGCTGCTGTTGCTGTGCTTGTACCTGTTGCTGTAATTCACTACTAGGAATAAAAGGAGCTGCATGAATAGAGGTCAATGATAATCTTCGAGATGTGCTTTCTTCCCCTTGTTGCTGAAGTGGACTACTTGGTTTCCAGAAGCCTTGATTGAGGTTTACGCTTGAACGAGAATGTCTTGGTTGTTCGTAAGTAGTATATCTACCATTCTCCTTCAAACTATTGGTACTAGTCATTTTACGTACTGCTTGGTTATTGTGTTTCTTCTGATTGTAATAATATTTTGTCTGTTGCTGCTGCTGCTGAGGTTGGTAATGTTCATCAATAGATAAACGTTGGGTTAAATCACACATTCTATCCACTTGATCCACAGAGCTTGAACGAGAATGGCGAAACAAGGGTGGTTTCCTCATTTCTTGGGTCATATATCCCACTTTTAATAATTGATCTCCATATTTTTGTAGTTCACTAATAGATACTGTAAGATTAAAGCTATTCAACTTCAGAAACTCGAGTTCAAGGCTGTTTAACTCAGAAACTGGTAATCCACCAACCTGAAAGAATTAGGACATTAGCACCGACAAAATGTGAAAACAAACAATGTAATACCAACCTTTGCGTATCGTGTGTTTGTATAAAACACGTCACTGAAAAACTTGGAGGCTACCATCACACCTGCAATAATTAAACGATGTATATTGAAAGAATCAATGGTAAAAGGTTTTCCTGTTAAAGCCAAAGAATTTTTGGACATGCGGTCGAAATAGACTAATAAGCTTAGAAAGCATTCATTAGCACAAGGACAGTATTTAAGTATTCTGGTCAGGTAAGAATAAATATCAATAGAGGGTACAAGTCGGGCATGAAACCGGGTATAGGCCGGTGGTGGTGGTGGTGCTAATGGTGGTGCTTGTTGTAAAGAACCACGACGTTGTGCAGAGGGTTGTTGTGATTTATTCAATAAGTCGTTTGCAATGGTCATTCTTTCAAGTAGAGATGCTAATAGCCGAATAGTATCCACTGTTGGATATTTGGCTAAATCAAACGTAATGGGTAACATTGTATTTCTTTAAATTTGAATCAAGCAGCACTAATTTTGATTTTTGTGTTGTTGTGAAAAAGACCGCAAGTTTAATAAAAGAAAAGAAGGAAGTTTTTTTTTTATTGAGCTTTGAGCAAACCCCCCCCCCCACTCATCATCATCGCCGTAAAAACCCCAAGGTCATACACCACGTGACTCAAAGTAACACACACGGCCTTGTTATTTTCAATTGGAAGAAAGACCACGAATATATTCTATTAAGGATCTAGTAGGACGACCTATTTTACACATATTAGATACAGTCTATCTTCATTGATTTTCATAAAATGCCACTTTACCACTCATTCCCTTAATGTGATAGCCATCAGTGCCTTGACTATCCATCACACCAGCAATATCAATATGAGCCCAGGGAATCTTTTCTTGCTCTTCCTTTTTATCGAGTCCATATACAAACTCCTTTAAGAACGAAGCAGCTGAGCATGCACCACCTGATCTTCCCTTACCCAAATTATTAAGATCAGCAACCGAAGATTCCTTCATCTCTTTCAAATAGCCATCATTCAAAGGCATTCTCCAGAATGGATCTGATGTGGTTTTACCGGCCTTTTCAAGGTTATTCCATAATTTATCAGAGTTAGTAAACACACCTGCAAAGACATCGCCGAGTGCAACATCCATTGCACCAGTTAAAGTAGCGAGATCAATCAAACTTGCAGGCGAATGCTTAGAACTGACGTAATATAAAGCATCTGCTAAAATCATTCTGCCTTCTGCATCAGTATCTAATACTTCGATCGATTTGCCGTTCATAGCCTTAACAACATCTCCTGGCTTAGTTGCTGTGCCTGAAGGCATATTTTCACAGAGTGGAGTTACCGCAATTACGTTGATAGGTAATTGCAGCTTACAGATACCGTAAAGAGCACCAGCAACTGTGGCAGCACCACCCATATCTCCTTTCATTAATGCCATATTGTTGGATGGTTTTAAAGAAATTCCTCCACTATGATATAAGATTTGTTAGTCATCTGGGGTCTACAGCACCAATAATGATAATAAACAAACAGACTTACGCATCGAAGGTAACACCTATTTTTAAAAAAAGGGTGTATAAATAAAATATTCCTACATACAAATATAAGAGTCATACCTTTTCCGACAAGACCATGAGGTTTATCGCCCTTCTTTCCGCCTTTATAATGAATCTCCATAAATCTTAAAGGTTCAACACTTCCTCTAGCGACAGATAGAAATGCATTCATATTGTGTCTTGCAGCCCATTCTTCATCTCTGACAATAACCTCGACATTTTCTAAGCCGGCTAATAAATAAGCGACTTCTTCGGCAAATAACTTGGGCGTCATCAAGTTGGCAGGTGAGGTCATGAGCATACGAGCCACGTTTTGTGAGGCACCGTAAATCTGTCCGTTAGCCCAATCCAATTCTCCGTTCTCAGTTTCAGAGAATGGTCCTACAACAATATCCTCCTCTTTTGCATCTGACTTCAGTTTGTCAAAAGAAAATTGTGACAACACAGCACCTTCACCCGCACCATGGGCATTTAATGATATATCAATACCGATGTGTTTGGCTCCTTGAGGTTTTAAAGCTTGCAAACCAAGTGCGGTAGCTCTGCGTGCTGCTTCCTGCGTATCCTGAACTTCACTCTTCTTACCAAGTGACACGATCGCAACCTGTTTCATACCACCAATATTGTATAAAGTACGAACATCGCCTGCCTTTTTGAAATTAGACACACGCAAATGTTCTTCAATAAGATTATGAACTTTTTTAGAGATATCTTTGGAAGCTGTCAAAGTAGCTGTCCCATTCTCGGTGTAAGCACCGAGCACTAAAGAATCGTAACATTGAATGTTGCTAAAAAGACGCTTAGTGATGCCGCTATTGGTAACGGCATTTTGTTTAATTGTACCCGACAATCGCAACATTTTAATTAAAAGTAAAGGTGAAAGTAAAAAAAGAAAAGCGGGGGTTTCCTGGTAATCAAATACAATTAGCAGCTTTTTTAAAGCGGTGTTTCCCAACTTTTTAGTCGCACTTTTTCTAACAGTTCTTACAAGTTTAAGGATAGACAGTAAGCGTAACATTATATATTTGACTAAACCAAATGTCCTCTTGAATATCAAGAATTCCACTAATACATATGAAAGACAGCATACTGTACACCTTCATCAATGTTATGCCTATGACTGTCAGTGAATTTGATATATAAATTCAGTCTTCTGGACTTTTTTTTTTTTTTTTTTTTTTTTTCTTCCTCTTCTTTTAAAAGAGAGTACGATGTCAAATAAGGATAATAAGATTAAAAAAAAGCAAACGGAGAAATCTGAAAGAAAATTGGTCAAGAGAAAAATGTATTGGGTTATGGCTTTGGTCAATGTCAACGGAGAAAAGAGAAGATATGCTTTTACGACCGATGAAGATGTATCGTATAAGCTGCTTTGGGAAAAAATAACCTTGATACTTGGAGCTGATGTTCGTGAAATCACTTATTCTCGTGGTCATAACTGCTCTCATGTACTGATTAACAGTGATGAATCTTTATCTTTAGCACTTGAGTACATGGAAGAAAAACGTTTCAATTATAAATTTGGGATAGAAATATGTGTGGATTATTTTAATAATTGTTCAAAAATGAAGAATAACAAGTAATCATTATAGTACTGACATTCTAACACCAAATAAAAAATAGCATGGAAGATGTTCTTACAATAAAGCTCATACTTGCGTATCAATCCCAAACGTATCTATGAATGTGCCCACTATGTGTATTTCTAATTATGGGTAATTATGTAATAAAACTGTTTGAGGAGCAATAGTAACTTCTGCCCACGTTTTTCTTGGCTGCGTTGTGTGGCTATAACTGAGGCAAAAAGGGTTTGCATCAAAAGATATAATACGCTATACGGCCTCATTCATTTGACTGTAGGCTACTTGTTTAATCAATTGATCAGATCTTTGATCTTACATGCATGATGTTCGTATGAGAGATGATTTAGATCATGTTTGTTTATTTATCACAGACCGCTAAGATGACGATATTTTTTGTTTCATAATTAGGCGTGCAATAAATAGTAGATTACTATTACTCGAATTTAATTAGCAACACTGTTTATATAGATTGCTGATATCAGTGGCATGATTATCTGAAAACCTTTAACTTTTAGATCTAAAAACATCCTTATTGAATTCAACGTTTTTTTTTTTTTTTATTTGCAATGATGGTGTCTTTTCTTTTCTTTTTGGTAAATATGTATATGAAAGCGGAGCAATTAAATGATTTTCGACAGCGAATTTTATGTAATATGAAAAGAGAAATATAATAAATGTGTTTTTTTTGTACAGAGATAAATAATGAAAGGTCTTTTAATAGTTCTCACCAACCCAGTCACGAGCATTACGGAACATCTTCAACCAGGGACCGACTTGACCCCAGTTCTCCTCAGCAGGATACCAAGAGTTACTTTCCTTTAATACGACACGTTCAGGATGAGGCATCATACTTAAAACACGGCCGTTAGGTGTTGTAATAGCGGCGATACCACGGGGTGATCCGTTAGGATTGGCAGGGTATTGTTGCGTGACATTACCATAATTATCGACATAGGAAGTGGCAGCCAAATTTTCGATTTGGAATTGCTGCATCTCTTGTTCGTTATTGAAGGTGGCTCTACCTTCACCATGTGCAACAGCAATAGGTAAAATGGAGCCTTCCATACCCTTAAAGAAGATACTTTGAGTGTTGGCTTCAATCTTGACTAATGAAGTACGACCTTCAAATTGTTCGGATTCATTACGAGCAAAACGAGGCCAGTTATTAGCACCAGGAATTAATTCGGCCAATTGACTCAAGAATTGACAACCGTTGCAGACACCTAATGAGAAAGTGTTGTCACGAGCAAAGAAATCTTCGAATTCAGTACGGGCGCGACTGTTCAACAAAATCGTACGAGCCCAACCAGAACCAGCACCGAGCACATCACCATAAGAGAAACCACCACAGGCAGCAATACCAATGAAGTCCTTCAAACTAACTTGTCCAGATATAATATCAGTCATATGAACATCAACACTTTCGAACCCTGCTAAATGGAAAGCAAAAGCCATTTCAATTTGTCCGTTTACACCTTGATCACGAAGAATGGCAACCTTGGGACGACCACCGTTGGGGGTGTTGATAGCAAGTTGTTCTGAGGGTTCAAATGTTAATTGATATTGAAGACCAGGGTCACTTGTATCTAAAACAGCATCGTATTCTTGTTGAGCACAGAGAGCATTATCACGAGCAGATTGCATCAAATATGAAGTTTTACTCCAAGCACGGAAAAGATCTACACGAGAAGCGTTGTAAACAGAGTCACCACCAAGCTTGAAAGTGATGTTATCTTTGGTGTCGTGTTCACTGACGGTACCAATCTTGCGCAAATTGTTGGTGGGAATACCACATTCGGTCATCAAGTTAACAAATTCTTCATAACGAGCAGATTCGATTTGAACAACAGCACCTAATTCTTCATTGTAAAGAGAGGAGACGACATCGCCCTCATTGGTGATATCATCCAAATTCACAACGGCTCCAACATGACCAGCAAAACACATTTCAACAACTGTAGCAAATAAACCACCATCAGATCTATCGTGGTAAGCTAATACAAGAGGTTCGGCGCCTTCAACCTGTTTTGCCTTTTGCATAGCGTTAAAGAAATCTCTCAACAAAATAGCATCCTCGACATCAGGTGCCTCAGTACCAATCTCCTTGAAAACTTGTGTAATAGCAGAACCACCTAAACGCTGCTTACCGTTAGCCAAATCGATTAAAATAAGTTCGGTATTAGGCTTGTTGATAAGTTGAGGTGTGAATGTAGTGTGGTTGTTGACAACGGTTCCAAAAGCAGTAATGATCAATGAAAGAGGAGCAGTGACCTCGTTGGAACGACCTCCTTCGCTCCATTTCATCTTCATAGACATAGAATCCTTACCAACAGGAATAGCAATACCCAATTTAGGACAAAGGTCGATACCAATAGCTTGGACAGCTTCATAGAGACCAGCTCCTTCGCCATCATGATCAGCAGCACACATCCAGTTAGCAGACATGATGACATCCTTAATATCACCAACATGAGCAGCAGCTAAATTAGTCAAAGATTCACCGACAGCCATACGAGCAGAAGCAGCCTGAGACAATAAAGCAATAGGAGTACGCTCACCCATAGCCATAGCCTCACCGGTCATGATGTCAAGGCCCAAAGAAGATGTAGTGACAGCAACGTCAGCTACAGGTACTTGCCAGGGACCAACAAGTTGATCACGAGCAACCATAGCAGTAATTGAACGATCACCGATGGTAATTAAGAAAGACTTAGAAGCAACAGAAGGCAATTGAAGGACACGAGAAGCGGCTTCAGAAAGAACATCATGTTGACCGGGTAAATAAGATTCCAAAGAAGTATCAAACTCTCTTCTGTAAGGAGTTTCTGTCACAGCTTGACGGGACATCTTGGGAGGCTTACCAAACAAAACAGGCATAGGCAAATCAATAGGGACGTTATTCAAAAGAGGATCTTTCACAACAAGACGCTTATCAGCAGTAGCAACACCAACAACAGCGTAGGGACAACGTTCACGAGCACAGAATGACTCAAATTGAACAATCTTGGACGGGGCAATAGCCAAAACATAACGCTCTTGAGATTCGTTACACCAAATAGCCATAGGAGACATGGATGCATCGTCACAAGGAATCTTACGTAAATCGATGGTAGCGCCGAGGTCACTATCATGGACAATTTCAGGCAAAGCATTAGAAAGACCACCAGCACCAACATCATGAATAGATTCAATAGGAGTCTCATCCCCAAGGGCAGTACAAGCATCAATAACTTGTTGTGCACGACGTTCCATTTCAGGATTCTCACGTTGAACAGATGCAAAATCTAAATCAGCACTAGATTGACCAGATGCCATAGAAGAAGCGGCACCACCACCCAAACCAATCAACATACCAGGACCACCAAGAACAACAAGATGGGCTCCAGGATTGATAGGCTTCTTAAAGACATGAGCAGGACGAACTGTACCAACACCACCAGCAATCATGATGGGCTTATGGTAGCCACGAACTTCAGTAGTATCATCAGTCACAGGCACGGTCTCAGCAAATGTACGGAAATAACCAGTCAAACAAGGACGACCGAATTCGTTATTAAATGCTGCTCCACCAAGGGGTGCTTCCATCATAATGTCATATGCAGAAGCAACATGGCTAGGCTTACCAAAATCTGTTTCCCAAGGTTGCACGTTATCAGGGATGAGCAAATTAGAAGTTGTAAAACCGACAAGACCGGCTTTAGGCTTGGATCCTTGACCCACAGCTCCTTCATCGCGAATCTCTCCACCTGAACCTGTGGATGCACCAGGGAAAGGTGATACAGCAGTGGGATGGTTATGAGTTTCAACCTTAAAAAAGAAACCCACGTTAAAAAAAAAATCCCGTGACACATCTGTCAAATATTTACCTTAGCCAGATAATGGACATCCTCTTCATAATGTTCATAAGTATTAGCTTGAGTTGCGTTGGGGGCAAATCGGGTAGCTCTGAAACCCTTCAAGACAGCAGCATTATCAGAGTAGGCAGAAAGTGTAGAATCAGGGTTCAACTTGTGAGTATTTCTAATCATTGCAAAGAGAGAATGAGGTTTTAATTCACCATCGATAGTCCAATCGGCACCGAAGATCTTGTGACGACAATGTTCAGAATTGACTTGGGCAAACATAAAAAGTTCGACATCGGTTGGATTTCTTTGAAGTCCGCTTTGTCCATCTTGACCGACAAAAGCGTCAATCAAATAATCGATTTCATCGTTAGCTAAAGCCAAACCTAAAGTTTTGTTTGCAACCGCTAATTTCTCACGAGCATGTTCACCAGAGACAGATTGTGTTAATAAATCAACGACAGTTAAAGGACCAGGAGCGCCATGGTGAAATACTGATTCAGAAGCAGGAATGATTGTCGATACATTTTGAGTCATACGATCATGAATTAAATCTTGGATGGATTCGATCTCTTGCTTGGTCAATTGGGATCCGTCAGATTTCACAACACGATAAGCAATACCGCGTTCAATACGTTCGACATTATCATAAAGATTACAGAGATGGGCAATATTTGTAGCTTTGGATGACCAAGGGGAAATGGTACCGGGGCGAGGAACGACAAGAGCGATTGTGGCATCCAAAGGTTGATGATTAGTGCTTAAGAACTTGACAATAGATTCAATTTCTTCAATATCGATGGGGTTGTAACCGTAAGTAAGTAACTGGCGTAAAATCTGTCCAGGTTGTAAATGTTCACTTAAACTTCCTTCTTGGCCTGTACGCGCTTGAACAAAATGAATGTGAATAGCTGAAATAGATTCTGCTAAGGGCACAGTCTTTTGAATATATTTTAAAAGACTCGTACTCTTAAACGCTGAAAGAGCAGAAGTACCAGGAATAACCAACATTTTTTTTTTGAAATAAAGAGAAATGAAAAAAAAATAACGGAAATTATGTGCATTTTTAAAAAGAGCGGCTTCCAATTTTTCTTTTCCCGCAAAATCTATCTAAAATTTAAACAAGTCCCCAATGACTCAAAGATGATGGCACAAAAAAAATGGGAGTCAGAGATTTCGAATGACTATTCCTATTGCAGTTGATTGAAAGTCACACAACGTTGTTATTGATGTACATTACTCGTTGCTTACGCATCCATTTGTTAACTTTCATAACACGAACAAATTTATGTTATGATATTTCTCGAGTCTTATGACTGTCAGGATAATGTAAATGTGATACGTCTTTATAAATACATAGATCGATAGTTGCTGTTTGATCCCCCAAAATGAGAGTCCGTCTTAGGTTAAATCTTTAATGTTCAGAAGATCTCACAGAAGTCTTTCATCTCCTTTCACGTATAAAATTGTACGATTTATGCTGTGAGTATAGGTGTGTCTTCTCAAGCGCTCAATCCCATTACAGTCGGGGTGTAAAAATAAATATACTTGACTCTTCTGCCATGACGAGTTTATGGCGTAATCGTATTGAAGTAAGCTAGACACGATTGAAAAACTGACGTGATTTTGTTTGATACAATCGCCGTAAAAAATTATATACTTGGAAGGACAGCAATTGCATTACATTAGTATGTTTAATAACGTAGACATACCTATTTTTGCAGCTGCCATTGACAATGATCAAAGCTATTGTCGTCCCATGCAACATTGATTTATCTCCGATAACATTCTATTATCTGAAGTTCTTATTGATAAATTACTGAAGTTCTTATTGATAAATTACAATGTAAATGCAGCAGATATTTGACACATAGCCGCTAGCCAATCATCCCTCATGTTTGTGAAGAAAGAGTATAAAATAATTTTCCCTTTAGGTGAAATGTCCCAGTTTAATATACTTGCCTGTTAGCGCGATATGACAAATACTTACTGGCTCGCTCCAAGTAAACTGACTTCACATGTCTAGAGATGATTGGCACAGCCTTCGATCAGGTATACAAGATTAAAGACAGGTTCGAGTTCCGGTGGCATTCAGGAATTGTTCTCCATCCGCTAAAAAAAAAAAAAAAATAGGAAACACAAACTAACAAAACCCTTTACTGCTTTGGGAATCATAAAAGTCACAGGCTGATATTAGAGGAGATCAAACTTGTTTTATTTTCTTTATTTCTTTCTGTAACTTTAGCTAAATGAATTACCTGGAGGAAGCATTTGCAAACCTGAAATTAGATCAAGTTGAGGAATTAAACCAACGAGCACAAGAAGAGTCGGTCGAGACGAAACCTACTGCTTCTCCATCGTTAACACCGAGAGAATACCAATATGAGATTTTTAAAGAAGCTGTGAAACAAAATACAATCGCTGTATTAGATACGGGAGCAGGGAAGACGTTGATTTCAGTCATGCTTATCAAACACATGAGAGCTATCGAAAATGAAAAGTATCGTGCCTCTTCAACCTATAAGGTATATAATCGAATTTGAGTTTCGAAAGGATGGTATTTGTATTTATTTGACTTGACCTGTATAGCGTAAGATCACATTCTTTTTGGTTGAAAGGGTTCCGCTTGTTTTCCAGCAAGCAAGTGTGTTGGAAGCCAATTGCGATGCTCGTATTGAAAAATTATGCGGAGAAATGAATGTAGATGTGTGGTCACTCGAAAAATGGCGGTCCATACTGGACAATGTCGATATTTGTGTAATGACCGCACAGATCTTTTTGGATATTTTGCAACGAGCTTTCCTGTCCCTTGATGAAGTAAACATAAATATAACGTTTATTAATCAAGATTTATTGACAACAGTTCATATATTAGGTAAACCTGTTGATATTCGATGAATGTCATCATGCTGTAAAGAATCATGCTTTTAATCTCATCATGTATCAATTTTACCACTCCATCGTAGCTCCACATATATTACCAAAAGTGTTTGGCATGACGGCCTCGCCCGTTTTTTCAACAAAAAAAGACATTTACACAAGCATTAGGCACGTATTATGAATTCACTAATCCTTATACATCAACTCATAATATTTTTATTATTACAGTGTATTGGAAACTAATCTCGATTGTAAAGTCTATACTGCGAAGAACACTTTAGAATTGAGAAGTGCAATTAAAAAAGCTTCTGAACCTGTTATTTACTACTCCATGTCAGTAATTGATGATTTACCCCCACAGGTACCTAACTCTAAAGAAAAGCAATCTGTCCCATTACGCTACAATGGAAGAACCGTGTTGACTACATTGATTGATAGTAGAATCCGAAAGGTATATGGCTACGACAATTGTTTGTCTGTTATAGATTACATTTCCAATAATTTGGGGCCCTGGTGCTCTGATAAACTATGGAGAGAAATGCTACAGGGAGCTCATATACATGGTCTATATACAGACAGTTATGCACCACATCGCTGCCTCTCTTTAGAGGATTCTGACTTGGTAAAACAAGCTTACGAATTATGTACACCAGTTACTCCTAATCCGGATATACGAAATGAACGTCTGTTCACACCAAAAGCTAAAGAATTAATCAACTGTCTAAGAGCCATTCATATCCAACCCAATTTCTGCGGCATCATTTTCGTTGAAAGAAGGCATACAGCAAAATCGATCAAAATTTTAATAGATGCCTTAGATGTCTTCAAAGATACGATTCGTTGCGATATCCTGATCGGGCATGGTGGCTCAAGTCGTGGTGATGTGCGCATGAAATTCCATGATCAAATTTCTGTAATCCAAAAATTCAGAACAGGCGAATTGAACCTTCTTGTTGCTACAAGTGTAGCCGAAGAAGGTCTAGATATCCAATCCTGTAATTACGTTATTAGGTAATACAATATTATTCTTTTCGAATAAGAAAACAAAGTAATACATTTTATTAACACTTGTTATAGATTTGATTTGTTCAAGACTTTACCTGCGTACATACAATCACGCGGAAGAGCTCGATGTAAGAATTCTAAGTATATCCTGATGATTAACTCTCTCAATCCAAAAGAGATGAATCTATTAAACAAATTTAAGTTACAAGAAGATCAAATGAAACAACTATGCAATTTATTACCAGAAGAACGCAACGTTGCTCGACTATTTGACACAGGAGAAGATATAAATACTGAGCTAATTAAGCAGACATCAATGGAAGAACATTTACGAGGAGCCTATAAAATTCCCAAAACAAATGCTCTTTTGACACTCTCTGGTGCAATTGCGCTCGTCTATCATTATTGTGCTACTTTACCATCCGATGAATTCTGCCAGTTTAAGCCTGTATATCGGTTTGAAAAAGTTTCGTCTGACGACGAAAATCCTTTATTTCGTTGTATCTTAACGTTACCCATTAACTCGGTACAGCAACAATTCGAAAGCTATGACGCTTCTAGAGATAGTGTCAAGAAGAAGATCTCTTTGGAAGCTTGTGTTGCGTTACACAAAACTGGTGCCATTGACGACAATCTTGTGCCAGTCAATAAAAAAATCAAATTGAAAATAATTTCACAAGAAAGAGATGAGGACGGTAAACAAGTCGGTAGCCGCGGTCGAGAGAATGTATATTGTAAAAAGATTCCATCTTTCTATACCAGATCTATTAGGGAAGAACTTTCATTATCTCCATACTACATTGCGTTTATCGAAGTAGTAGATGACCCAAATTATCGCAAACTATGCTTGATTACAAAAAGTCCTATACCTGTTATTTCGAATATAATGTTATCCGATGGTAGCCAAGTATGCATAACCACTGTAACAAGATTTATATTTCAAAAGATGCAGCAAGTGGAGCTACTGGCAGACTATATGCTTGCAGTAACCAGATCTGTTACCAACAAAGAGTTCACCTGCCCTCGAAAAGATGTTCCATATTTCATTGTCCCGCTTGAAAAAAACAACCAGGCTTTTGATTGGAAGGAGATGAAAAGGTCAATTGAAAACAAAAAAACACCTTTGGATCCTTCGTGTAAAGATGCCATTGTCTATGATTCCAGTAGTGGCAAGCAGTATTTTGCAAACGAGTTTGAAAGAAGTCTCACACCCAACTCAATCGTACCAGAGAAGGAATATTCCTTCATTGACTATTACAAAAATAAGTACGGTATAACAATTAAAGACTTAAACCAACCTTTATTATCTGCAAAGAGGATACTCAGAAACAAACCAGAAGAGGAACAAAAAACATGTTATCTTATACCAGAATTGTGCCAAGTGCATTCAATCAGTGCAAGTGTCTACCGTAGTTTAGAGATACTTCCTATTATTACATCACATATCGATATCATGTTAACTGCTCAAGATGTGAAGCAATTGCTAAAATTGAATATGGTAAAGGATTCGCTTATGGCGGAAGCATACATTGCTTCATCTGCTGATTTAGACAGAAGCTATCAAAGACTCGAATTCTTGGGGGGTAAAGAAAGACGCACTAATTATTTTATATGATTTAACTAAGCCCTTTTTTTTTCAAAAAATTTCTCATAGATTCCGTGCTCAAATTAATCTCATCGACACTTGTATTTACACAAAACGTGCATAGTAATGAAGACGCATTGACTGAATCTCGCATATCGATGATTAGTAACAAAGCGTTATTTGAAACGGCGAAAAAACTAAAGCTTTATCAATACATTTACAGCCAGCATGTTAGTCGTCGATTTTGGCGCCCACCTCATTTCAAAACCGATTCAGATAGTGAACAAATGACAAAAAGTATGAACTTCCATAAACTATCGGACAAGACGCTAGCGGATATTATTGAATCTACTTTGGGAGCAGCATATCATAGTGATTCGTCATTGTCTGTAGCTTTACATGCAGCTATTCAATTAGGTGTTCCCCTGCACAATGTCCGCGTTTGGTCGGACTTTCACAAGACCTTTCAGAGACCTTTGTCACGCTACGATGCGACGTTACGAGAAGTGGATGTCCAACGTGTCACTGATATTATTGGGTATCAATTCAAGGATTCATCATTGCTTGTTGAAGCGCTTACTCATGCTAGTGTACCAGTATCTTCTGTACCATGTTATCAACGTCTGGAATTTCTTGGTGATGCTGTACTTGATTTTTGCGTAACCATTTATTTGTTTCGAAAGTATGGTACCGCACCACCGGGTCAACTTCATAATCTCCGGAAATCCAGTGTCAACAACAACATTTTAAGTGTCCTATGCGTTAATTTGAAGTTACATGGCCATATCCGACACGCATCTGATTATCTTGTATCTGAAATAAAGTATTTCGTTGAACAATTAGAGAATGCAATGGACACAAATGGCGAGTATTGGTTGGATTTCTATCCACCCAAAGTATTGTCAGATGTAATTGAAAGTTTGATTGGTGCTGTCTATACGGACTGTGGTTTTAAAGTCGAGCCGGTGATTAACCTAATTGAGAGGTGGTTGGAACCATTATTAGAGGAGCATATTTCTTTGGAATTGATACAAACGCATCCAGTTGAAAAACTAAAATGTTTGGCACAAGCGTATGGATGTAATCAATGTGAAACAAGGTAGCGAGAAGAAGTAAAAGCCGATAAAATCGTATATTAAACTAATTAATTGGATAGGAATATTACCCAGCCCAATGGTCCACAAAAATCTGTTGTATTTATTCATGAGAAAGCATTTACCAGCGGATCAGGATTTAATACGAGAGAGGCTCGAAAGCAAGCAGCGACACGAGCTTGTGAATTATTGACAAATGAGACATTCGCTCAATATTGCAATTGCAGGACCCCTTCATATTGACTTTTAAAATTTGTGCACGGGTTTTCATAAGTTTTTTTTTTTTTTTTAATCTCAAAACTTGTTTACGATTGGTAACACTATGGTAATATAATATCTTTTATTTCATTTTCGTGCCCGCATTTTTTTTTTAAATTGTGTATCACATTTCCCAGATAATAAAGTTCATATTTTGTGCTTATAATTTATATACATATATATAATGATCGAATGACGAAAGATTTGTAAACATATATGCATAATAGATGATTTTTAATGAAATTGTTGTTGTTGCATAATTTGGAATTGTTGATATGTTTGTTGGGGAGGATAATTTGGCTGGAACTGTTGTTGCGGAGGGATAATGTGTTGCGGAGGGGCAATACGGTGCTGTTGTGCGGAAGCCATGTGCGGAGGGGCAATATGATGCTGTTGCGGGGGGACAACATGCTGCTGCCGCTGTTGTTGTTGTTGTTGTTGTTGAGGCTGTTGCTGGGGGATGATATGCTGTTGTTGCGGGGGAGCGATATGTAAAGGAGGGGTGATCTGCTGCTGCTGAGTAGGTGGTGGGCAATGTGCTGTATTATGCTGTATTTGCCTTTGTGGTATTGCACGATTATGCTCGACAGCAGAAGGATATTGAGCGGTCAATAAGGTGGGATCTAGTTCGGTACTAGAGGAACTTATGACGCTGTTCCTGTTTCTCGCATTAAGCTGCGCTTTCGTTTTTCTTAATTGTTTTCTAAGCTCTTTAAATTCAATGGGTAATCGTTTTGGACCCTGATCAAAGGATTAGAGATAAAAAGGTAGAAAATGATTATTGGATTGGTACCTTACATGTTCTTGCATGGATATATGTGCATTTAAATGGTTCAATGTGCCATAAGATTTGGTACAGTTATAAAAATTACATTGATATAGTCTTTCAATTTCATTAAATTTTCTTCTGGGTCTCTTTTGCTGAAATACGCTTTCAAGTGGCATAAATGAATAGATTCGATTTTGTTCTTGTTCTTCGAAAGGAGGGTAGTAGGCAGGCGTGGGTGGTTGATAGGTATTAGGTCTATGATAATACTCAATAGAACTATTGTCAGCCACACTATTATAATCCATTTGCCTAGTATCATTAGAGTTCTTATTCGGTACTAGCCGATCTAACGGGGGTAATGATCGCATATATTCCGTAGGTTGCTGATACATGATAAAATCATTTTGCGGTCCTGGTTTCTTCTCTTTCTGTTGCTGTTCTGGTTTCGATGTATCCATCTAGAAAGAAAGGAAAAAAAGAAAGAGAAAGAGAAGCAAAATAAAAATAAATTATATTGGCGTTCTTATTACGCAAAAAAAAAAAAAAAAAAAAAAAAAAAAAAAAACTAGACTTTACCCTTTTTGATTATATTCTTGGACTGGGTCTTTTTTTTTTAATATACGATAAAATGGTCGATCTCTGCGTAATACAAGTAAAAAAAAAAAAGACTTTTTTATACCCTGCCATTTCTGGTAAAGGGAGATTGCTACCTTGAAGCCTTTGCATGTAGAATAAACAGCACACGTGTTTGTCAAAGAGTAAAACCTCTTGAAAAACTGAAATGGAACAACAAGCGGAAGAGAAGACAAGAATGTGAGTGAAAATAAATCCAACAAATTTATATACATGTACTTTTGTTCAGGGATGTGAAACCGCATACTAAAAGGCAAGGCATTTCAGGAGTTCTCTTAGTATTGGATTGTGACATTAGATGGATATACCTGATTAATTCGAGTACAATGTGCTTTGGTGTATAGAATATACTAGAATGCGGATATTATAGTACCTACTGTAAAGTTTGATACAATACCCATTGTCTCGTAAGATAAGACGGGTTTTATTAGTCATCATCGTGTATTATATCAATAGTGTTTATTGTTTGATCACACTGTTTCTTGCGCCTTGTTAAACATTGGCTTCATGTGTCGATCACACGATTTAAAAATATAAGATTTGGTTAGTTTGTTGTGCTCTCCGGAGCGGAAAATCTCATGTAACAGTGACAATAATGCAAAGCGGAAGATCTGATCTTCAGGCAATTCAAGGTATCATTTATAATAATATCTTGGCATAAATAAAAATAATTTTCGTTGTTTGATTAAATAGATTAAAGCTATTTCAGCGTTTAACAATTAAATTTGATGATAACAAAGAGAAAAGGGCAATATTCTTGATCATGTTTTTTGTCGAGAAGATCCCATTTGAAAATGACGTTTATCGCCCCACGCACCCCCCTTATTGGCATTGTGTAATTTCGCAGATGACTCTATTTATTCCCGGTTTATTTTGCCGTTTTTGTTACTATTTTTAGGATTTTCTGCGCGAGGCTTTGAGGGACATATTTTCAATCAATAATACAAATGTTAAATGCTTTTATCAGCCGGAGCTGATTGCTATGTGGGAAGACATATGCATTTATTCTACATTAGGATAAATGATTTTAGTAATTTCATTGTCTCCCCGTGACAACAATAAATAAGAATCCAGCATTTTCTTTTTTCTGGTAATTTCCCCCCTTTTTCTTTGAAGAAAAAGAAACAATTCTGTAACATGTGTAACTGTTTGTAAAGCAAAATGGTGCTAGTCTCAATTATTTGGTGCTAGTTGGGTGTCACAGGCATGTAGATTTAAATATATTTATGATGAATCATTCACTAATTTCTATATCCCTTTTCTTTTTGCCGTAACCAAGAGAATCATTTCACTTCTCTAACAAGATATATATATATATATATCATGTCGTAGCCAAGTGACGTGTTAAGAGTAAAAAACCTATTTAAAATAGACAGCGTTTACAAAAATAAAAATAAAAGACGAAAATAAGTGAGGATATTCAATCAAACCTTGATTACGTGCAACAATGTTGGCTGAGGTCAGAGTAAATAAGGTATATGGTATTTTCTGTAAACTCATAGTTGTATACACTACCTTCATTTAATTCGAATAAATTTATTTCCATACAACGACATAGATGATCGAATAATTTTAATCTTGAAAAGCATCACCACCAAAAAACGATAGTACTGTAACTGAATGCGTATGAGTGATATATGCTAACAATATATAAAAATAGATGAGCATATATATTCATCAGCTGGTATTATTATGACGTATGGGCTCATCAAAACACAAACCATCAATATTATTCACATATTCCATCGATTGTGAGCACAAGAGCTTTAATTCTTGGCTCAGGTAGCACCAATAGAGCATAATTCCCTTACACCGACTTATCGATCACCAAATAACTTTATTAGAAGACCCGTTAATAGACCGTCTTACCGTGAGTGGAATGCAGATGGAAATTTTATATTTTAAAATCTTCCTTTCTTTCGTTACCTCCATATTTTATGGATTATCTATTCTATCCAAGCTGATATAACAACAATACAGATATGGTGCTAACTTATAGTTTGATTTAGAACGAAATGAATCGAGTCGTCATGCCAATCAAGGACGCATTGGCACAAAAAGATGCCAGTCATAAGTCAAAATCTGGTAAGCTCAGGCTTAGGATAATCGCATTTTTTACATGGAATTACTTGTTTTTGGCTTTTTATATTAATCACAGCGAAAAATAGTAACAAGTATCTAACTTTTTTTTGTACCTCGCTCGAGTACATACGCGTACCGTAAAAAATTGTTAGTATTGATTTATCGCTAACAAGCCAATTGTTGGTATAAAATTGCATGCAACATGAGAGTTCTAAGAATAGATAGCCTACATTTTGGACGCGACAGATTTTTCTTAAATACCAAGTTAAGTACAAAAATCATCACTTTCATCAAACAGGATCCTATATTTTTCAAAGGAGTCTTCTGTAACCGGGCATAAATGTCTTGTGAAATTAAGTTTTTCAAGTGTTTAGAAACGAGTAAATGAAGGGGTTCCTAAGCGAAGGACTCTAGTGACAATAGACACAGTTATAAAAAATTGTAAAGAAAAGCATTACTGACACCTATCACAGGTTAGGTGCTCTATCTCATTCGCGATTATATATCTTCTGTTTATATTTTAATAACCCGAAGGTCTTAAAGAATATGCTCGTTGAGCTTTCCATATCATCATTATTATTGAGGAAATTTACCATTCATGTCTTTAAAATATCTGGCTGGAATATCATCTCTGTCAAACTCAATTGCCCCAAAGGTTATGTCTTTTGATTCTAGAAAATGACAAATTGGCTGCATTATTCTACCTCGCCCGTGCTAATTTGGCTGAGGATGTAGTAATCTTTATTTAAGTCTACTTATCTTTTATCAAAGATGACTTTATTGTACTCAACTCTTTTATATATTTAAGAAGAGGTAAACCTGACGTTTAAAACATTCGAACCCAATTCCAACTTCTTCATCTTGATTTTCCTAGAATTAAGAAAAGCCTTATACCCCCCTTGCATCACAATAATCACTTCCCCAAAAAGCAAAAAAAAAAAAGGATGATTGCCGTAATATGTAAATCCTTTTATTTTGTTTCTTTTTTTTTTCTTCCACGATAAAGTTTGTAAAAAAATGAACAAAGAAATAAGTTACTATAGTTAGTGACACGCTCATAATGTTTACACTCTAGGAAGTTGTTAAAGTATATGCTTCAATTCACACACACACAGTCGGTATCGACATACTTTAGAACGTCTTCTGTATTGTAATACTCACTTCTCGATGGTCATCCCTGGGGTAAAGAAACAAAAATGCTACAGTAAAGGAGAAAAATTATCAAGTTAAATAGGTATTATCCGGTGTCTTTCAGGCAATGAATTTAAACAATTTTTCTATCACTTACAATATCACCCTTTATTTCAGTACTTGGCTCTCTCTTGTTTATTATATGTTCTTATTTGCTATGTAAGTAACCCAATATTATTTTTTAATCACATTAGCGACGAGGCAGACTTGTGATATGCCAAATGTAATTTAAGATTGAGAACAATGAGGCTGTAGTGATTCAAAATATTCATTCTGTAATACGACATATGATTTGAGCTATTAGATATGCTACGACCCAGAGGTCCTTTTATATCAACGTCTCTTAAAGGCTAACAACAATTCATTTTCAGTATGTAGACCGTATTTTATTTGTGAAATAAATACAGGAATTATTATTGAAAGTAAGAAATTGACAACAGTTGCGGGAAGGAGAAGATCACCTTTACATATGTTGAAATGCAATACATTTTTGGCCATGTGTGCCGATTAATAATGTAACATTTAGCTCTTGCTTTTAAAACTGGTCAGACCACCCAGCTTGTTTTATTTTAAAAGTCGTTTCCCCAATAAATTGTTTACTACACCATTTGCTTAATGGTAAACCTTTTCTTCATCATTTATATTAACCTATTCTGGCCACTGTGGCTAGAGATTTTTAATAATCAGCATCGCAATTATTATTATTATTATTATAAAATGATAATCCGAAGTCTGCTTTAAAAAAAAATATGGTCTTATCAAAGATAAAACTCTGTGTAGTCAGTAGCGAATTCACCTCTGCAGATTATATCAGACATAAAAACGATTGATTAGTAATGAATAGAGCGTAAATTATTAAAAAAGTGTTGAAAATTTACTCGATTGCAAATAGAATCACACACTAGTTTAAATTATCTGCTTCACAAACAAACGATATTGTTATTCATGTTACAAGTCGTATATTGATTTCATAAGTTTACGTATACTTCTTGGTGCTACACTTTCATTTTGCTGAGTTGCAATTATGGAAACTTGTGATGTGTATACATTTTACCGTATCTTCAATAAACTTTAGCCTGCTCTTCTGCTACATTTTAATTATAGTTTATAAGTTCCTTGACTCGCTAACGTACAAAATGGTGTTTATCAAAACTTTTAAACTACATAAATCATGATATACCATTAATTACCGCATTTGGAAATCCCGTGAATATTACAAAAATAAATAATATCGTCTTACTGTGAGTAGATACAGATAGGCATTTGGTAGATATAAGTAAAACGTTTATTTAAATAAATGAGTTAAGCCACAATAGTCTATCCGCAAAACATTAATACGAGTTAGACCGAAACTATGCATATAAATAATATTTGCCCATTTTAACAAAACTGTCATTATGACAATAATCTAAGGAGGCAAACAAATACCATTTTTTTGATTTTAAGCGGAATTTGCCACACAAAATAGGGTGTGTTTAGCAGGGAAAAAAGTATACTAAGCTATAAACTCTTTAGTGGTTTTAAGCCTAAATTAAATAAGCTCAAACTCAGGCTGATACCATTTTCCACGTGGATTTACTTGCAATCAAACAGATAGAGACGTGTAAGACGGATACATGGGCTCAGCACTTCTTATGTTGTAAAACGGGGTATTTTTTAAGACGACAAGATTTATTAGCTCACAATTTTTTATAGTTACCTCGGGTACCAGCACCTTGGACCTAAACCATCCTAACGCTAAGCAGATTATTTTGGGATTTAATGCACTGACACGCTATTTGGTATGTTTATGCAAAATAACAGAAATTAAGTTTAGACTATTCCTTGTATGCGACGTGTTTTGTGGTCACAGATATACAAGACTTAAAAAAACAATAAGTTCATATGCCAAGACTTACAAGACGACGAACGATGGGTCATTACACAAAAAAAACCCATGACTGTATGTAGTTAAATTGATTGTCTTGTGCAATTACAGTTTTTCATGTGGTTCGTTTATAGATACAAGTGATCGACCTGTGAATAGTGACAATCAGCACAGCGCAAAATAGATTTGGCTCATATCGGACAAACAAGCTAAATTTAGCTTGTATAAATTGGGAAAAATCTGTACCAAACCATGTTTGGAAAACTTGGTGCCTAATGCAGCTGGAAATGAGGTGGGAAAGACGTGACTTGATGAGATGTCATACTGTACAATTCATAGATGACACTATTCAGTCAGTATGGATACGTAACTGGGAAGGTTAAATCCTTGAGAGTCTCACCCGTTTTTATTTCAATTCCTAATCAAAAAACGTATGAGGTCTGAGCTTGGAGTTCAAGTAGATCTAGGTTCTATTGCATAAGCCAAATGACAGCGGAAGTTATAAAATAAAAAATAAAAATTGATCGACAAGCTTCTATGAGATTTATGTGTGTGTAATTTTTATTTATTTAAATTCTAATGCCATGAGGGGGGATATTAACTATTTGAACAAGAAAATTTTTCAAGAGTAGGAAGAATCAATTCAGAATGAGGATCAAGATTTCCCATGTAATCAGATTGGGTATTTGTGGGTGTTAAAAGTGGAGATTGTAAGCCATTGGACGAGTTCTCTTCTGGTGTTAACAAGGGTGTGCTGTGTGTATTGGCAAGACTCTGAGCCAGCAGAGTTTCGTTAACATTTAACAGCGATTGAAGATATTCAGGTGAAGGACCTGTATTTTCTGATAACATATTGTTCATAAACGGGTGTGTTTTGTTTTCAATACACCTTGTTGTTGTCATTGCTATTGATTCCTCTGTTGTTGGAATGGTTGGAAGATCAAGAGAACCTAACCATCCGATGCCTGCACCACTACATAGACTCATTAGTTTCTAATAAATATTTTGTCGTATACTGTCAAGGCTTACCTTTCTTCCCATTCCTGACCCATCATTTGCATAACTTTTTCAAGTTTTTCACGTTGAACTTCTAATTCTTGGAGGTTTTTATCATAATCAAGTATAGTTTTATCCATCCGTGTGTGAATTTTTTTGAATAGAGAAAGAGAAAAATAGAAAAAAATAAAAGGGGCAAATAAACAAATTTTTATTGGAAGATGAAATAATAAAAAAAAAAAAAGTGACTTCTATTGGATATTATTTTTATTCAAGCAAACCAAGGAAGCCTTCTATCTGATTCCTATCCATATCGATCAACATGTTTGTTTCACCCCAATCTCTTCTTCTTCTCTGAATGGTTGGTTTACGCATTGTGACCGGTCTATTCTTGTTATGTAATTTAGCATATAATCCACAGGCGTTACAGATAGGTTCTCCATGTTCATTTTTACGCCATAATGGTGTTTTTGTTTGTTGACAATTTATGCATTCAATATTTGATTCGTCCATCATCTGTTGCTTTGGTGATGGTTGCCTTGGTGGCGGTGATGGTAAATTGACAACAAAGTTATTATATAATGGTTTCGAATGAATTAATTTATGTCGAACATGTAGCGGCCTGTGTGAACTGTATTGTTTGTAATATAATCCACATGCATTGCAAAGTGTTTGAGTCCTATCAGGTGTTCTACGCCATAGTGGGGTCTTGGTCACTTTACAGTTAAAACATTCTAAATATTTTTTGGGCTTAGAAATCTTGTTCGTTGCGACTCGGATAGGTAATGTACATTGCCCTGGTATTTGGACCTTTTTATTGTACGTCTTTTTCTTTATAATTGGCTGGATATCCATGTAATAAGGCGGACTATCACATCCAGATGAAATTGAGCTAGGTGAACTAGGCTGTTGATAAGTTGGGATAGGTGTTGCTAATAATTGTTCTAAAGATATATCCTTTGGTTCAAAATAAAAGTTGTGATTGAATAGATTGAACTGGTCTTGAAGTGAAAATTCTTCTTGGTAATAGCTATTGTAGTTCATACTAGTGGCTTTTTCTTTTTTAAATTCTTGGGTTTTAACTGGGTAGCGATATAAGTTTTTTGTTTCTCTCTTTCGGGTGCGGGTTTCTTTTATGATGTTCTTTCTGGGTTTTCTTGATCAGGCGACGTCGTTTCCTACGTGTTTTCCGTTAAACATATAATAATAAGACATAGTAAAAGTTGGGGTGAGTGTTCTCTTTGGGATTAATAAGTGTAGTTTTTTTGTTGGGTTTAAAAGGGTTTAATAATTAATATGGCAAGTTTTTAGATAAGAGGGTAAGGCTTGTTAATAGCAGCAGTGCATCGCCTTTACAATGCACGACAGGGAAATGGGTAGATGGGGAAAACAAAAAGAAATTGAGAAAGAAAAGAAGGCTAGTACTGAATTCCCGGCTTACTAACTCTTGAAAATTTTTTATTAAGACCGACTCCAAAGTTGGAAAGCCGATGAAGCTTGTGGCCCGAAGCAAGACCTTCTGACATATCATGTATCATTTTTAACTAAAGCTGAATTTTGTACTGTTTGATTGTATCAGCCATCAACAAATGGTATGATTGTTACGCTAAAATAGCTTTAATTAATACCAAAACATTCTGCAGTTGGTAGCAAGTATATAATAAAACCACCCAGCCACGGAACGAAATACATCCTAATAACATCACGCGACCAATAGGTTTGCCTAATCTTTACAGCTGTAACTAAAGAATTCCCACAATCAAGGTACACAATTAAGCTTATTTCCGGCATTCTAAATAAAAAAAGGGTTTTGCACAGTTTCGAAACTTACAGGAGATAATTAATATTTTGTAATATGCATCGAGCAATAGTATTATGCAACACTGTACGTAGCTTACACTATTTTCAGAAAATATTAGATCAAAATGTAAAAAAAAATTCGTTCACAAATAAAAAAATAATTCGTTCACAACGTAAAAAAAAATACGTTCATCTTCCGAAAAAAAAAAAAATTGAGCTTACCACTTAAGTGTATCTATGGTTGACCTGCGATAACAGGCCTGGAAAATTCTAGTTGCGACGTTGACGAACATTTCTAATATTTGCTTGTTCATAATGGGAAGCAATTAAACACAGGTAATTCTATATCAATAAATGATAAAGCCAGTTCGTAAAAAGCTCGCATATGCTCAACTGGTCTTGCTTTGGAATCATAATAAATGCTATTCCCACGAAACCGGTAGTCAACGGGATAACTGGTAAGGACAGGGCGAAGAATTTCAAGAGCGTTATTGTAGATAGGGTCCCCGAACTGCTCTCCGTCCAATACAAAATCTTGAGGTAACCTTCTAGCTATAAGTTCCTTGAATCTTGTCGCCGGCTCAGTTATTTCTCTGTATACTTCAGATTTTATCAGTGCATCAATTAATCCTTCACGTCTTCTATAAGCAATTAATTCGGCTTTTCTTTGTCGAATACGAAGTAGATGATTAACAGCTTGTCTAAGATGACTTCCCAAACGCATCTGAACATTGTTGCTATAAGATGTAAAGATCTTTGCTCCTTCGATTAAAGATGCTTGCTGACCATAACGGAAATCTGGTGGAACAAAACCAGTGACCTCCAAATAGTCATCAAGATAAGTGTCAATGAATGCACGAGTCGCCCCAGTTCTTCCGCCAGCCCTTCCTCGTGCATACCGAGTCAGTTTGAGCCAGACCTCTGCAAAAAAATCACGATTGATACATCGCCTGATATCAAAGTTCTCATCTTCTTAAATGGCACGCAAAAAAATGTACTTTGAGAGTGAGTATGCGTGTGTAGTGATGTTGTGGACTGTCACTACATATTCTTCGAGCCTTTCACGTTGCTCTGGGTCCCAACCAATACCATCAATAGAGGATTTAACAGATATAATACGATCGCCAGGAGCCAAAGAGCTAGATGTGCTCATATTGCTTCCAGGTGTACCCGGCGTACCAGACAAGGATCTATCAGAGTCCATGCTGGTAAAAAAGGGCAGTTATTTGAAGTAAGAAATTCGCTATAATAACATGTTAGATAAATGTCACTCATTTTTGGATTGGTTGTTACAATATTTACCTTTTACGTACAAAGTATTATGAGTTTGAGAATAAAGATAGTTATACGTAAAATAATAAAGAAAGAGAAAAATAAAAATTGAGTAAGGATTGAGGTAAACTTTTTTACCGACTATTTATATAAGATTTCATTGTTCATTTCTGACTTTTAAAAGGGAGAAAAACAAAGAACAATGAAATTCGCATGAAGCAGTAATAAATACACTTTTTCTAGCTTTCATTTTATATATATATCTTTTGCAAGAAGGTGCATACCTCATATTAATTATAGAAAAATTCGGATTGCCCAGAAATTATACGAAAGCAAACGGAAAATAATTGTGTCATTCAAAGTAAAATCAAAATTGGTTGAAATACCCCTAATACATACAATGAAATAAAACTTTATTTCAAGTAAAACTCTAAATACCAAGTACTTGTCTGAGCGTTTTTAGGTCTTTTGTTTGTAGTGTGTCAAAAAAAAACCAGTTTACCGTTTTAGGGTGTCAGGTAAGGAAGGAAGTCTGGTACATCCATATATTTATCCACTTATACGTTTGTTACCAATAACTGTGTCGTTCATGACGAGGTAGTGGCATTTAATTTACTCTTGGTAACGCAACACATCTAAAGGGGGGGGGGGGTTGCTACCCCTCGCTTCCCTTATGGGTGAATAACAACAATATCAAGTTTTTCTCGTTTGTGCGTATCAAAATAGGCCTAAAAAGAAGACAATAATTATTTGGTTTAAACCCAATCGTTCAATTTTCAAGAGCAAGCTCGAGCAGGTTAGTCTTTTGGATGAAGTGACATTAAATTAAAGTCATATTATACGCATACAATAGTGCACTTATTCGGGTCCTTCAATATGATGAAAAATTGTTCTTCTACTTTTAGCAGTATACCCATTTAATGATAACAGATATATTTCTCTTTCGTTCATTTCGTTTGTAAACTATGCATGGAAAATTAATTTATTCTAAGCGTGCACGAAAAATTTATGAAAATAGTGTATATCATCCCATTTGAAACACGTTCAGTTTTTGTTGCTAAAACAAAGTATTAAACATTTCTTTCTGATTCAAGCATATAGTGACTGTCAACTTCTTTTTGTCTGCTTTAAGATGAATAAAAATAAAATAGCATTCCCTCCAAAAGACGATGATCCGTTCAATGGTCCAGCTACTGAGGTATTGAAAACAGATGACGCTTGTACAGCCTTTATTAAAGTTACAATTACAGGAACCTTCCCTACTGTGGCCATCATCAACAGACACGCCTAGATGGCATTTGCTCACTGATCAAGAGCAAAGGGAACAGGATCAGCAAATTGGAAAATTAGGTACTTACTTTTATCCTCTTTTAGTTCGACTATATTAATCTAAAAATTTACAGAATCCAAGTTAAAAAGACTTGATCAAAAGAAAGATAAAAGTATCCGAAATTATACGAATGAAATTTTACCAGGTAAATCAAATTTCGCCATATATCAATGAGAAATCTCATATATGTGTCACTATAGATGTGTCATATTTGTCATCGGATAGTGAGGCAGAGGACGGCCATATTGATGAGGAAGGATTGCCTCTACTTTGGAAGAATAGATTATCCGACTTAGAACAAATACCTAGAAAGACAGAGGATCAATTTAAAAGCCCATGGTGGTCATTATTCAATTGCTGCTGTTCTTAACTTCCAAATATTAAATTACAAGTTTGGATAAATCACTGAAAAAACATGTAGAGTTCAAGACAGTTATTTCAAAATGCGGGGAACTTTTTTTCTCAGGCATAACTATTCTTGAATGTGACGACGATAACTGGGGTATTGAGGCCCTAAAACAAAAGAGATAATGTGAATGTCATAAATAAATATTCAAATTTAGAAACCAATGGTTACAAGTGGTACAGAAAAGGTCATCGCTATTGCATCAAGTTTGGTTAATCCCATGTGAAAATAAATATTTATATAAGCTTCATAATTTATTCTCTCTCTCTCTCTCTCTCTGCCTAATTTTCTTTTCCTTTTTTCCTTAGAAAATCATTAACAAAATGGCTAATCGTCTCCAGCAAGTTACCAACCACCTTTTGCCTTCCAGCTATACGGCCAACAAAATTGGTTACAAGTCACCCGAAGATGTAGTGATTGTCTCTGCGCTTCGTACACCTTTGACCCGTGCTCGTAAAGGTCCTTTGAAGGATACTTTGCCCGAGGAAATGCTGTCCCATGTGTTTAAAGCAATTATCAAGCAAACAGGTATCAACCCTGAAATTGTAGAGGATATCACAGTTGGTAACGTTTTGGCTCAAGGTGGCGGTGCCACTAATGCTCGTATGGCCGCACTCCATGCTGGTTTCCCCGAATCCACTGCTGTAAGTACTCTGAACAGACAATGTTCCTCTGGTCTTCAAGCCATTGTTCAGATCGCAACTGCTATCCAAACCGGTATTTTAGAAGTAGGTATTGGTGCCGGTGTAGAGTCAATGACCTTGAATTATGGTGCTTCTTCTTTAGCTCCTACATCTGAAAGAATTGCTGATTCCTGTGAATCAGCTGCCGATTGTCTTATTCCTATGGGGTAAAATACATTATACTATCCATACAGTTGAAATATAAGCTAATGATTTCACATTATAGTCTTACCTCAGAGAACGTTGCCTCGGATTTCAAAGTGTCCCGTGAGAAGCAAGACGCTTTTGCTGCTGAATCTCATCGTAAAGCAGTGGTTGCTCAAGAGAGTGGTTGGTTTAAGGACGAGATTGTTCCTATTGAGGCTATTGTGATTGATGCCGAAGGTAATGAATCTACCGTGTTAGCAGAACGTGATGATGGTGTACGTCCTGGTACAACAGCCGAAAAGTTAGGAAAGTTGCGTCCTGCATTTGACGATGAAGGTACCACCACTGCAGGTAATGCATCCCAAGTATCTGACGGAGCAGCAGCAGTTCTTTTGATGAAACGCAAGACTGCCCAAAAATTAAATCTTCCCATTCTTGGTAAATATATCACTTCCGCTGTTGTTGGTGTTCCTCCTCGTATTATGGGTGTGGGACCTGCCTATGCTATTCCTATCGCTGTAGCAAGAGCTGGTATTCAAATTTCAGATGTTGATATTTTTGAAATCAATGAAGCGTTTGCATCTCAAGCTGTTTACTCCATCGAAAAGTTAAATATCCCTATCGAAAAGGTAAACCCCAAGGGCGGTGCTATTGCATTTGGACATCCTTTAGGTTGTACAGGAGCACGTCAACTCGCTACATTGTTCCCAGAGTTAAAGCGTCAAAACAAGAAGGTTGGCGTGACGAGTATGTGTATTGGATCAGGTATGGGTATGGCTGCTGTGTTTGAAAGCGAATAAATTTTATTTTTTGTTTATTTTTTTAAATGCGGAGGATACTCCTTAAAAGGAAGGGGTTTAATATGTATAAAATGAGACTTTTGTTGTTGTTGTTGTTGTGTACATTAAATGGGAAATACAAATAAAATGATGTAGCTATACTATATTCTTTCAAATCTTTTTCTTTTTAAAGAAGCATAACGTTTTTTTAAGCCAAATACTAATTGATCTTCTTCATCCGAGTAGCATTGAAAACTAGTAGCATCATCATTTATACTATAGAATTAATTAGACTATGTATGATAATTTTTTTTTTTGACGTACCTTTTAAAAAATGGAGGTTTCGGTGTTGTAGTGTTATTTACTGTTAATCTCATTGCATTAGAAACCAGATATGCAAAAGAAAATAAAATCATCTACGGGAAAAGTATGAATAAAAATGTATCAACTTAGTTTTTTGCTGGTATCCAGTCATTACCATTAAAATCATGATACTTTTATTATCACTTTGCACATTCAACCTGTTCTTTAATTCCATATTCTCTTTTTCCAATTGTATTACCCTTTGTTTAAGCTCATCATTTTCATTTGATAATCCATTTTTTTGATCTTCAAGTGCAGTTAGATGCTCTCGCTTTCTTTTACGAGAAAGTAATGCAGCCGCTCTATTCTTAATTAATCTTTCCTGTCTCTTTGCAATTGTAGCTGCTTTCTGAGTGTCATCTGTCACTTGCTTAATTATTGGCGTAAATTTATTAACGTTACCATAGGAGCTAGCAATCGATCTCTTCTCTTGCTGAGCAGGTAGAATTGTGGCTAATAGTTTTACGGCAGCAGGAGCAATTACAGTAGGAGGTAAAGGAGTCGTGGTTGTACAAGAGTCGCGCTTCTTACGCCCACGCCGCTTAATTCTTTGTTCTGTATCGGATGAGCATGACGACGAAGGAGGAGAGGCAGGTTGGTGAAAGAATGAATACGGGTGATATGGGACAATAGGCTGATCTGGTAATATAAACGGGTATTCATTTAACATTGGTTCACCTGTGGGTGTGTTAGGGTGATGATTCCAAGATGAATCGAAAAAAGTTTGACGGATATCTGTGGATGAAGGACTTTGAAGGGTAGGTGTGGAACTAGGTGTAGGAGGATGATGGGACCAACAAGGCGGGGCAGTAGACATATAGTCAGAATTGAGATATGACATTAAGAGGTCTTCTTGATCCTCATGAAATTGTATTGAGTCGCATTTTTGTGACATTTTTATAATATACTAGAAAGAGTGAAGTTTGAGAAAAAGGTAAATGAGAAAATTATGTTTTTAAATAAAAAAAAGTTAATGTGAACAAATATGGCAATTGGGATTATTTCCACTCCCGATCAATATTTTTTGCCCTGAAACGGGTAAAGAAAAAAAAAAGAAGGTCACTGCAAAAGGATTTACAACACAAATAAGTTCGTATAAAGGTATATTATGTACACAACAAATAAACAATAATAAAATATTCTTATTTTAGTATAATAGACTTGCTGAAAGGGTCCACAGTTTTTAGCAGACCAGAATAGTGAGGAGCACCTTACCGATCCCCTTAATCTTTTAAATATACATTTATTATTGTTTGCATTTTAAATTAAAAAAAAGAAGTACATACATTTATTAAACAAGCTCAATCATACTAGTTTATGATTTTAAAGTTGAAAACTACCATGTCAAAATGATATGCATATAAGAAAGAATGCTACAAGAAAAAAAGAAAATGAGGTGATCCACAAATATATTTTTGTTTGTGTGTGCTCATCTATGGTGTGAAGTGACGGAATGAAATATTTTATTTAAGGAGTTAAATATGTAATATACCAACAGATAATTCTGCTAAGCTTCGATTTGAAGTAACATCTGCTTATAAGTTTGACACCATTCCAGAATTAACTTCAATAAGCTTTTTAGTTCAGTCAAAGTAGGTGACTGGGTTTGTGTTCTAACTTCATCTAAAATCATCACTTGCTTATCCTTGTATGTTCTACATACTAAATGTTATTAATCCACATTAAATGATTTAATATTTTTGTACTTTACACTACTGCATGTTGGCTATCGACTTTAATTCCATGCTTAATGTAGTTATAATCTAATGCATACACGTTACATGTAATAAAAACATCATGTATACAAAATTCAATCGCAATATCTTGTTTTAGAGATGGGCTGAAAAACTAGATAAATAAATTAATACTGTCATTTTTTATTATTATTGTTATTATTATTAGTAGCAAAACATGTCTCACTTTTGGATGGCACACTTTATAAGGGAACAATGAAGCCTCGTTCGGATAATCAAATGCATGAAGTGCACGGTCTACGTATTGATACATGGCTTCCAGTAGCTAATTATACATTAGTATGTAAGTTTATGTTTTAATCAAGTTACATTACTTCGATCGTAGCTTGTTTATAAGACGGCCTTATAAAAGTCCTTATTTCATTAATCGCCAGTGATATATAATTTGTTGCTTGTTGTGCCTATAAAGTATGAGGAACATACCATACATGTTTCATCATTTTTATTAAATTTAGTCTTACTTGTTCAAGGAAATAAGGTGTCGTGTTAACGATAGTAGCTTTTATGGGCGTATCTTGATAATTTGGTAATTTGATTTGAAGCTCCTAAAGAATCGGATCAGTATAGCATAAGTGAGATACATGATACATTATTTACAGCCTTCGTGATATGTGATCCAGTTAACGTAATAACCCCTTTGATAGTATCATTTCTTGTTCAAGGGTTAGTAATTGGTCAGTTAAAAAAAAGAGAAAATGAACAAATCATACTGTGTAATAGGTAACGAATCGATTTTAGCTGTAGTTAAATCACGAAAATTAGCATAATAGAAAAAGTAAGAGTGACTATAATTACTTTGACTCGTCAAGATATCTTGACTTTTCTATAACAAAAATGCTAACTGTCAGAGATTATTTTGTACATAATAGGGGGAAAGTTTACCTCCAGTTGTGACAATAGTTTTTTCAACATTGGTGGGATAACGGAATGCAGAAGCCATTCTCTCTGTTTCACCTAGGTAGAAGTATGACAATTAGCATCTTGTTCGTGTACACATCGTTGATAAAAATTACTGCGGTAATGTGCTCTTCTGTTGTGTGCATTGTTATTTTAATCTCGACAGAAAAAATAAAAAGAGAGAAAGAAAGGGTAGATTAAAAAGGCCTTATGCGTACTCGCGCGAGTCACACTAAAACAAATAATGCCGGGTTCTTAAAAACACAAAGTTTACTTAACCTTTTTGTCCCTGAACATGTCTTCATCAGTAGCCATCTTGGGTGGAGGTATCTCCGGTTTATCTGCTGCTTACTATTTATCTAAAGCGTCACCCAAGAGTAAAATTCTTGTGATTGAAGGATCTAAAAGAGTAGGTGGCTGGATTCGTAGTCAAAGAGTTCCTCCCGGCTATCATTCATCTGCGCCATCATTACCAACCGACCCAAACAATGTGCTTTTCGAAGTCGGCCCTCGAAGTTTGCGTCCAGTTGGTCCAGGCGGTGCTGCCATTTTATCTATGGTATATAGTAAAGACATCTCGAATTCAATCAAAGTAGTAACATTTCATAGTCAAAAGATCTCGAATTACAACAAGAAATGATCTTTGTTTCAAAAACAGATCCTTCGGCAAAAAACAGATACATTTACTATCAAAATCAGATCAACACTTTACCAACCTCATTGTCGTCCTTAATATTGAACCAACCACCTGTATTCAAGTCCGTTTTAAAATCAATTATGACCGAGCCTTTTGTTCCTACCTCAACCAAGGATGATGAATCACTTTATTCCCTGGTTGCACGTCGTTTTAACGATCATGTGGCATTAAATTTGGTTGGAGCTATTACACATGGTATTTACGCAGGTGATGCGAAACAATTATCAGTAAAGTCAACCATGCGTATACTTTACGAGGCCGAGAAAAGAAGCGGTAGTGTTGTTAGAGGTATGTTTGGAAAGACTGCTCCTTTATCTATTGCAGAACAAGCAATGATTGATGAACTTGATGATGGTGGAAAAACAACAAGGGAGACCAGTGTCTTTGGGTTCAAGCAAGGTACTGAGACTTTGGTTTCAAAATTAAGATTATATCTCAGCCAGCAAAGCAATGTTACCATTATCACTGAAAAGCAAGTGAAGAAGCTGACGAAGAACAAAAATGGTGATAAATTAAAGGTAAAAAGAATCATAATCAAATCAAATTTTGGCTCGGTAATTAATGTTGTTTATGCTAGATTTATGCGGATGATACTTCCGTCCAAGTTGATCATGTCATTTCGACTATACCGTCAAAAAAATTAAACATATTATTACAAAAATCCTTACCCAACCTATCTCATAATCCATCTGTCGACGTTGCTGTCATCAATTTTGCATATGACAACATCTCATTGAAATACAACGGCTTTGGATTTTTAACACCCCATCCAGATTCCCACTACAAAATACCCGTACCTGGAACTTTAGGCGTTGTATTTGATTCTAATGCTATGCATGGCCAAGAAAAAAATGACAAACTAGTAAAATTGACTGTTATGATGGGAGGACATATGTGGAATAGTGCTTTTGATGGACTACGTGTGGACCAAGTAGATCCAGAATTCGTGCATCAAAGAGCGAGTGAAGCACTTAGAGTATACTTGGGGATTGAAGAGATCCCAAAATACAGCATGGTCAATATCTTACCAGAATGCATCCCTCAGTATGTGGTTGGGCATGAAGCAAGGCTAGGAGAGCTTCACCAACACATGAAACAAGAATATGGACATCTTTTGAGTGTAACTGGTGCAAGTTATCTCGGTGTGAGTGTTCCAGACTGTGTGAAAAATAGTAAACTATTGGTGCAGGACCTTCTTGATACCGGTGCATTAGGATTGCGTGAAAACGTTGTCACTGGTTTAAATAGAGTTATCCAATAAGCGGCATTGAAAAACATAAACATTAAATGATAGATGCGCATAATGATGCCAAGATTGTGTCGACAAGCTCGTTTGGATTAGATCCTTTTTTTTAAAAGTCCATTCCAAGATTTTTAGTCAAAACCTTCTCAATATTTCTTACATCGCAATAAAAGTTTTCTTTTCTTCCCCAACAACTGATTTTGTACTTAGAAAATTTATGTATGTTTATAATTATTGAGTATAACTTACTTTGACATAGATGTACCCTTTCCCTACCCACGCACTAGGTAAACCTGTTAGTTGACATCTTATATCCGTCAAGTTAAGTCCAATATTTTTCTCTACAACTGACTATACCTGATTTTCTTTATATTGCCACTAGATAGCAATGTAAGTAACTTATTGTATATAATTGTACTATATTTTAACACAGTAGTCTATAGATATAATGTATACAAAACACTCACTAGGCTAAGGTAAATAAAGAAGCAATTGTGACCTGTGTAAGCCACCCACTAATATTTTTAATTTTAGGTATGTAGCTTTTCTATTTGTATTATACGCTTACGTATTAATACAAAGCATACACTAGGATAAGGTAAATAAAATAGCAACTGTAACATACATAAGCCAACCACTAAAATTTTTAATTGTAGGTATGTAACTTTTCTTTTTGTATAATACTCTTATGTATCCATTTATGTATCCATTTTATCGGTAATTTATGTATCCACTTTATCTGTAATT
The DNA here is from genome assembly GCF_025094135.1 of Mucor mucedo. Taxonomy (NCBI): domain Eukaryota; kingdom Fungi; phylum Mucoromycota; class Mucoromycetes; order Mucorales; family Mucoraceae; genus Mucor; species Mucor mucedo. The sequence continues at coordinate 45,027 of NW_026252395.1, read as the reverse complement.
TCACCTCATAATCCATAATCCCTTTTGCCGTTGTTATTTTATAAACATATAATAAAAAATAAATTGAATTATTTATAATATAAACACATAATTGTTCATAATACAAGGGTATAAAATTTGATAAGCAAGGGACAGTATAACGATACCGGCCAATAATAGTACAACAATTGATGGCATTCGTGATAAATACGACCAGTAGTAGTATCGCATTCTTGATAAATACGGCCAAAAAGTGTAGAAATTGATGGCATTCGCGAAGATTACGGTCAAAAAGTGCAGAAATTGATCGTATTCGCGAAGATTACAGTCAAAAATTAACCGCCATCGCCGCGATCACTGTGAAAAATTGACCGCCATCGCCGCGACGGCGGTCAAAAATTCATCACATTTTTGCTTGTTAATATTTGATCAAAAATTGACCGCAATAACATGTGATCAGTCAAAGTTGGTGGATGATCGTCGTAATGATGAGTACCGCAATTAAGAACATGCTCGAAGCTTGATATAATCTTTGCGATTTTGCTCGATTGAGCAATAAATAGGGGAATATTAGCAAGCTTTAAGGCCAATTAAATATGTTCGACTTCACTCATGGTATATATATTAGCCTTGGCACGATGCAAAACGTAAAAAGTTGCGTGATTACCTGTATTCCAAAAGATTTATTAAAAATACAATCAACTCTTTGGACATAACAATGACTTACCGACAACAGTAAAGGCAAACGTGGCGACAGCTTTATACTTGTCTGAGGCGGCTTTCGTTAAACGTGCGACGCGAATGAGATCCAATCCAGTGAGCCGATGATTTCGTGCTTGATACTGAGATTTGATTTCACCGCAGCCCAATCTTTGATCTAGTGCGGCACCGTACACAACATTAATCGACGCATCCGGTCGTAACATAATAACCTTGTCATTATTACTAATAGATGTCCTATTATGTGGAATTAGGTTAGAGATTAATAGCTGAGTCTGGTTACATTTTATCAATTTCAGGTACGCCTCATTACCATCGAAAAAGAATATGTTTATCGATGTTTTCAAATAAAGGTACAAGAGCGGCTTGAAGATACCGGGTGATTAGCTCTGTTTCTTGTGGTCCATCCTCAATGACAAAACGGGGAAGAACCTCTACCCTACAAAAGCGTTAGACTCATATACATCATTACTTTTTTAAAACTTACATGTTTCTTACGGCTAATAAAATCCTGTTCGTTGTATTCATACAACATACAGGAACTCCAGCCAAGACCAGCAAGCCAGTATGATTGCACCTATTTACAGTCCAATCCCAGCTATTCACGGTTCTGGAGTTCCAAAAACTTGAGAACCCTGCCTAGGAGGTCGCCCTCCTATAGCAAAGACTAGCCGCAGCCGCAATATCACAATATATCTTTTTCAATTTAGCTTCTTTTCAAAGAAACAAGAGTCATTACTAACTAACCTTTTTATATGATCGGTTACTTTCATACGATAAAAGAAGTAGTCTAAGCGAAAAGAAAAGGAGAAGAATAAAGTGTGTGAACCAGCTTTATTTATAGATAAACAAGCTTATGTCAGGATGATTTCATTTGTCTATTTTATCATCCATAATGTTTAAGTAAATACTTGGATCACACAGATTCTATTTCTAAAATGTTTTGGTAAACGTGATTGGCTTGATAGGTATTTAGATTATTAATGTATTAAGGTTTATATTTTCCTAATTTTCTGCGTTGTATCCGCACCTCTTACATGACACTTTATTCTTTCAATGTTTTGGGCTTGTAGTTAATTCCATTCAGTTTAAAGAAACGCCGCTCTTTTTAACTAGGGTGTTTCTAGGGGTAACAGAAAATAGGTACCAACCGAAGATCTACATTTGGGTATTTCCGTAATATTCATTGCGCCGTTTAATCCAATATTAATGGTACCAAAAGTAATTTGGTGTTTTGAACCGAAAGAAAAATTTTATAATGTTTCGGTAGCAAGCTATTAAAAACAATACCCAACAAGTTCGCAGCGAGATATACTGTTTTTCTCGATAACTCGAAGAATTTTGTTTTAGCTTAGTAAGTACACTTATTGACAAAGGTGTATATTGAAATTAAAGGATATCTATATTCATAAATATGAAGGATTTATAAATCAGAACCCTTCGGCTCATGCTATTCGAATGAGCTTTAAATCCGCAATTTATCTCAAAAGACGACCGAGAAACAATGATTTCCTTACATTTTATGGCGTGTGATTAGGATGCTCACAAACACACTCTATAATGAACCTACAGTCATTTGACTCATTCGTGACGGTATTGGATTCGCAACCTATCTTAAGTCGTTTTTTTTTTTTTTTTTTTTTTTTTTTTTTTTTTTTTTTTTTTTTTTTTTTTTTTTTTTTTTTTTGGATTGCCTATTCTCAAGGTCAAAATCAACAGCGTTCCCTTTTGTGAACGACTGAAATAACTTTCTAAAAGATATAATTGTTTGAATTCAAAAGTGTTTATACGTACAAACGCCAACGTTGTACCCACTTTTTGTTAAGAAAAGCATGTTGACCATCTTAGAAGCAAAATGAAAACAGAAACAGCTGTGGGTACTTCCCCTAAAATTAAATCAACAAATTTTACTTTAGTCTAGAATTAAACAGCAGGGTTCATTCTTTGGAAATATCTTGAAATGCACTTCACAATAAAGCCCTTGCCTTCCTCGTTTATATTCTTGATACAAAAATCGAAAGATAATATTCTGTATTCTTCAACTAAATTTACCTAGGATTTACTGTTCATTAAACCTTCGATAGATTAACGGGATTTTGACGTTTTGTCCGTATTTCATCATATACATCATTTTAAACTATGTCTGCCACTGCTGTTGACTGGGCGACTCCGCAGTCAATGATGTCTTATTAATTTTTTCAGGTGTATGCATAGAGAATGCTTAAATTGGTTATAATTATTAATGATGAAAACAGCCCCCGTAAGTTCTCTTTGACAATAATTACCCCGAAACGTGTGTCGAAAAGAAATCTTATTCGGGATGTAAATGCGTGATGATCAAATAGTAGCGTGTAACCTGTCTACCCTATTTCTACATGCATCATACTTCTGATTTAAAATGACCAAAGTACTATCGTTGGAGAAGGATATATATCTTAATTGATGATATTACACACCGAATTTGCTTAGGAGCTAATGCATATTAAATCAAAAGCATATAAGCGCTTTCTAAATGTAAAAGCAAAATTACTTCATGTACTCTGAAATAATACTTGCGGTCATGCAGATTAATTCTATTCAATCCCTTTAAACTTGTGTTGTAGAGGGGCGTATCTATTTGTTAGGTACATATTGTACCCCATCATTATATTAAATCGTTCAATATCGAGATTATAACCATATCTAAGCCGGCTTTTCTTTGTATCAAAATCTGATTAAGAAGAGTAACAGACATGCACGTTCATTTGAACCAGTGATCCGGATTATAATAAAAACTACCGCAAAAAAAAACTTAAAAAAAAAAAAAACTTCTATTTCTTTCTTTCCAGTATCCATTCCTGTCTTTTTCATGGCTAACAATAAGGTAGGCTTATGTTTGTTTCTTTTTATAAACACAGCAATTTAACTGAAACTTAATATTTTAGTGTCTCGTATCTACATCGGCATATTCTATTGAAAATCTGTTATGCGATAAGGAAGTTAACACGACTTTAGCCCCGATTATTGAAACAAACAAATATCAAAGTTTTACAGGGACGATCCCCTTTATCAAATTACCTCGACCCAATTTTCGCAATAACCAAGAAAATCTTAACATTAAGGCTAACCTGCCGCCACTACGCAGATCATACGGAAAAGAGAACTTAGAATATACCCGTCTAAATGCTTGGAAAACTCATAATTCCTGGGACTATTATAACGATCATGTCGATGACGACTATTCAAAAATCAGAAGAAAGAGGGCAACAGTCAAACAGACACAGGCGTTGCAAAAAGTATTTGAAATGACTGCTTTTCCATCTACGATACTTCGAGAAAATCTAGCACGATACCTTGGTATGTCACCAAGAACAGTACAAGTATGGTTTCAAAATAAACGACAGGCAGCTAGAAAAACATTCAAGTAGTCGGTGACGGTGTAATATTAAATCAGAAATCCTAAAATAATGTATATTTATAGGCAAAAGGGTTGCTTGATCAATAATTTCTAATAAAATCCAGCTTATTCTGTCTACAAATTTTATGAACTTAGATTCAGACGAAGTTAGTTTTTTTTTTTTTTTTTTTGTTTAGTTCTCAGACAAATAGAAAATAAAATAAATAAAAAATAGAAACCACTTGTATCAAAGTTTATCATATCAATATCCATCTTTTAATAAGAATCGTGGCCTTCATTAGGTGGCAAATGGCAGAACTTGTTTATAGAAGAGCCTTACTAATTAGATAAGAGGCATTATGGATAATCGCAAGATTCATTATTTCAGATCTATTACATATTGTATAAAAAAAGCGGTTACAAAACAGTATTGATGCTGCTCTCAGATTTTTTTTGAAGAGTGTTGATCATGGCTGCTTGGAGAACAAATACCAAATAACTTTTATAAAAAAAAAAGTGTCTAAATTATCATTCGGCAACTATACTACGTTATAGGATGCCAGCATTAGACAGACAGCCTAAATATAAATCCTTATTATTCGTGTCATAAACAGAGTCTCTTTCTCCAGAGAACCAGCTGATTTGAATAAAATATGGCTTTCGGTCGGACCTTGTGTAGGCCATGTTATTTTTTTAGAATCCCGGACATGATAGCTACTAACATCTCTTTTCGTCTTGACACAATGACTCGAATTCTTCATGCCATCCGCAACTTGAAGCATTACTCAACTTTGACAGAAAAACAGACATCTGAAAATAAGAAGTTAGTGTATAATTCTCCCAATGCAGGTCTTATTAAACTCGTCAAAAAGTTCTCATTGACTACCCTTGGGGTAAGGCTATTTGTAACTGTGAAAGTTAACAGCGTTTTGACAATAATACTGTAGATCTCGGCTGTTTCAACACCTGCTGTCATGTTCTTTTGGCAATCACCAGCAGGTAATACATAATTTTTGGTTTTTATTGAATACTAAATTAAGATGAACATAGTTCAAGCGGCAGATATTTCGGGCACAATGTTTATGGGTGGTAAGGCTTGCTATGAAAAACCTCTTTAATATACATAAGGTATGATACTAATAGTTTAAGAATCCCTCACTCGCTTTGTGGTGCTTCAAATGGCAATGACAGCTATGATGGCAAGTGCTTGTTCAACTGGTGCTCTTTCCTTCTTACTGTCACCTTATATCAACTCGATTTACGTTCATACCCCCCAACGTTTGATCCAGAGCGATAAATCACCGTCAATTTCCCCTAATACATTGATCTCAATTGACACTTTGGATTTCTTAGCCCGTCGTAAAACCACCACACTTCATGTCAAAGACCTTTTGCCCACTAACTCATCCGTTTTGACATGGACAGTTAATAAGCAAACCCTTAAAAAACAGTATGCTTTGGAACAAATGAAGGGAATTGAACCTAAAATCAAACAAGATCGATTTTGGTTGGATCAAAGGAATGGCACTGGAGATAGAGACATCATGTCAAGCATATTACGTATAGTTCATGAGCAAGGACGTCAAAGATTTTTATAAACAAAAATTATTTTATTAAAGGGACGAAAGAAATGTGTATATGATACAATGTGTGATTGATGATACTTAAAGAGTGAAATCAAAATTGAAATTTAAAGCCTTTTTGATACTTTTGGCAAGATAGGTAGTAGTACTTTCAGAAGAATTATCGAGGGGAAGATCATAGAATAAACCATGAGCCATCTCCTTATGTGTGTTGTAATCAAATCCATTCTCGAATAAAGGCGACTTTTCAAAGACTTCCTTGTTCTTGTCTGTCCAAATGTTCCAAAATTCTGAAATGGCTGAATCCATAATTTCCGGGATATTGATATTAGCTTCAATCATAGGCGCGTTAGGGTTTTGTTTCTGTATACGATAGATCAATGACAAAATTTCGACAGCGACTTGACGCTCTGCAGGATCACGTAAAATACCCAGGAATCCCTCGACTGCTAATGCAAAATTGAATTCTTCGGGTGTCTTTTCAAAGACAGTTGGATCACGAGGTAAGAAATGAGATCCAATCTGGAGACCATAGCATTTATCGAGAACAGACCAAGTACGAGAGAAGAAATGACGGGGAACACGGTTAAGTGCACCATCGTTCTTTCTACGACGTAACCATCGACCATTAGAGGTAGGGCAGAAATAGCCGATATTGGCTGAAGTAATTTCGGAAGGTAAGATATCGTTCTTCTTTAAAATAGCAAACTTTTCTTCAATCAAATCCGTAGGTCCTTCATTAGCAGCCTTATGAGCTTCAACGGTGTCCTCACGATTACCGTTCTTTTCAGCAATTAAGACATATGAATCACGATATTTGACGTCTTCAATCTTGGTGGAACCGAGAGATTTCAAAGCATCGATAGCTTCTTTGCTCAAATGTTCAGTAAAATCATCTTTGGACGCCATGACTATAATCAAACCAGGAGCCAAACTACGAATGAATTGCACAAGATCATCACTTTCATCATTTGAAATATGTGTATCGAATGAAGCATGTTCAAGAACCAACTTTTCAAGGCGATCAATTGCCCATACATGAAGTCCACGTGTAGTAGCAGCTAAAACATTTCCATTGATTTCAACACGAGCAAAATTACCGGCGTTATAACCACCAGATTGAGCGCGAATAACAAGTACATCATTGGCTTTTTTGTTTTCTTCGTTTAAGTCTACTTGGATGTTGTTCTTGGAAGGTGGGAGTGTCAAAGTAGTTAAATCAGCACTTACACGACGAGTAGGATCAAACTCTTGGGAAAGAACCAAGTATCCTCCAGGCTTATCACGCACAATAATAGTTGCCTCTTCACACATACCAGGACCGGACATAACGGTACCTAACAGGGACTGTAATTCGAATGGTGATAATTGCATCAAATGTTCAATAGCTTCTTCCTCGTTAAAGTCGTTTATACGACTAATTTCTTCACGTAAAGCAATAATAATGAAATGGGTACGGAGACGCAAGATACCATCAAACATGTAAGGGGTGGTACGGATAAAGTTACCCAAAGAAATAATGATTTCTTGTACAACAGGACCTTCACGTACATCATCCAAGCATTGTTCAGCAATCATCTTGTTAAGTGCATCAGGGCCTACGGGAGTAGAAATCAGATGCTCAGTAGCTCCTGCACCAATACTGACTTGCTTTTGGCGAATTACTAAATCGGTTAAGTTGTAAGTCAAAGAAGGCATAGTTTTGTTAAGTAAACCACTAGCTTGACGAGCAACGGACCAGTATTGAAGACGTTTGGACTTGACATAGACCTCTTCTAACAAATTACGAATAGTAGCATCCAAATCAACAATAAATTCATCAAGATTCTTACAGGATGCCAAATATTGCAATAAATCAATTTGATCATAAAGATTGACCGAATTCTGAAGACTTTTTACGGCTGGTTCGAATTGACTCAAATCACCCAGAGTTAAAGACAGGAGCATTTCTCCGTTAGATGCATCATCTTCTGTATTGATAGTTAATGCAGCACTCTTATGCGCTGTATTTCCATCTTCATTTTCAGATTGTCCTTCGGAATGAGCGGGGACAGGTGATGCCGCTGCCTTCGGAGTACCAGCGTTGTCGAGAGCAATTTCATGATCCTTAAGCTTGAAAGAGGGAGTACCTTGACTGTTGATCTTTTCCAAAGCAGAAGTAATTTCTTGGAAGTAACTATCGTCGTTTAATTTATCAAGAGGTGTACCCAAAAGCTTACCACCAAATACACTGCGACGACGAGGGGTCTTAGCACCACCAGGGGTGTTGATGCCACCAGGGGAACTAATGTTGGATTCACTAAAGCCGAGACGCTTATGCTTCTGATGATTCTTGCGGTGATAGGTCTTGTTGGCAGATAAAATATTGCTCCAGTCAACATCAGGCTTATTGATCAAAAAGTCAAGTGATTCAATGTTACTAGTATTCACAGTCTCCGTAAGACGGGATAAACGAATACGGACACCATTACATTCACCAGATCTCAAATTCATAAAGAAGTTCAACAGATTTTTCTTGGACGCATCAGCATTTAAAAGAGCATTGACTAAACCAGGGTTACTATATGTGGCATTGTCCTTGTTGGTAATATCACCAAGCATAGCATTGGTCAAAACAACTGTTAAAGTGGGACGACCAGGGAAGAACCAATTGGCATTTGTAAAGGTTAATTCAGATTCAATAGTAGAGACCAAGTAATCTGGATCGGAGTTAAGATAAAAAGAGTCGACATCCATAAATTGAGGAGTAAAGACATAAACATGACCCTCGATACGATAAAGACGAGACGTGGCTAAGGTACCAATAGGACGGTTAGGTCTACCAGATAACTCAAGCTTGGAGTTTTGACCAAGTGCGCTATAGACATCAACGAGAGCTTGAGGAGGTAAGACAGTGAAACTGGAAGAGATTTGATCGATGGATTGGGTTTCAAGACCATATGTTGATAAAGTCTTTTGTAACTCTTCATTTTCTGCTAAAAGTACAACTTGAACAACATTATCAGCCTTGGCGCCCTTGACGCTATAACGGCGACCAAGAGGGTCCATTTCTGAAGGAGACAACAAATTTTCGTAAATCATATTTCCCAGTAAATACAGAGAAAGAGCCCAAACAAGAGGGGTATTATCATTGGGAATTCTCTTTTGAGAGTGAGGTTTTTGTTTCTCTGCCTCAATAGATTCAGCAGGGACGTAATACAACTCGGGAACAAGGGGAATATGAAGATCGGCGGGTGCAGTAGACAGATCAAGAGAAGCTGTACGACATAGAGTATTTGGTCGCTTGTTGCCTTCCTTTTTATAGTCTTCTGGGGGTCTAGGGTTTTCAGGATCCCAAAGAGACGAATCGATGGTGACAAAATCGAGTTTCTTGCGATAATCTTCAGCTTGATCCATGTTGTCTGTGAACAAACCTTCCAATACCATGTACGTAAAAAAGAGAGGCCATTCGGACTCAATGTCTTCAAATACCTTCAACTCGTTATCGTTGTAATGAAGACGAGTATGATCTTCAACAACAGTTTGATGGCCATCACGTAAGAAACGCTTCCAACCATAACGACCTTCCAACTTCTTTTTGGCGTCTTCGCGAGTACGTTCAATCAATTCGGGATCTTCAACCGCAAAAGCGGGGAAACCAATGACGGATAAGATTGAACCATCCACCTCCTTGGAGTTAGACTCTCTGGGTAAGACACTTTGGAGTGTAATTTTGTTACGGGTCATTTCATCGGGTAAAACATAGATTGTCTGTTGATAAATATGTATATATTAATAAAAATTATATGCACGTTTGACTTTGTGACTTACAGATGAAGCACTTCCACGGGCACCAAATAAATTAACACCATTGATAGCTTTAAGAGCAGCATAGGCCATACCGATCGAGGAAGAATTTAGCTCCGGCTCACCATGATTACTTTTGTCACCACGTTCCCAAATACCGAAATCAGGGGTACGATAAGCACCTATTGAATACGTTAGTTAAAATTCACGTAAACAATAAACCAACTTACGTTCAATATAAAATACCAAATTCTGAATAAAATCAACCTCATCCTGAGTATAAACAATACTAAAGCCACTTGTTGTCATATCAGCCAAGGCGACTAAAAAGAGACTAGTTGCATCAATTTGAAGATGACCCCATTCCTTATCACCGACAACAGTAGCACCTGTTTTTGTGTTGTATTTTGCATGAAGAGCATCCAAAATATTTTGTGTCTTTTTGAACTTTTCCACCTTGGGAGCTTGACGCATCATCGAAAACAAAATGCCACGCATTAATTTAACAACCGCGTGTTCCAGCTCAACTATGGTGTATTTTAGTAAAATACAAATTCCCGCTATACTATAGTAATTTACTTACAAGCTCTTCCAGTAGTATCATCAATTCTTCTATAAGCCAATGCAAGACCGTAAACACAATAGATTGAATACACGTTATCTCTGTTTAAGACAGCATTGTTAATATTTTATAATCGCGTTATGTGTGACCTATTTGTTACCTGACCCAAGCATCAGTGTAATCACCGTGAGTCTATAATAATTTATGTGTATTAGATAAAAAACCAGGAAATTATGTCTAGTGATATTTACTGTAATGGCAACAGAGGCAGGGATCAAACCACTGGCAGCATTCTGCTTTGATAGGACGGTTGTGTTAATGACTTGATAATAATACTCAAGCCTTTCCAATGAATGTTTTCTATTGTAAGTTGACTTCATTCTTCTTGTATCCAAGTATTTCTTTTTCAAAGAAATAATAATAAAAAAAAAACAATGAAAAGAAAGAGACGGAAAAAGGGGAGATCCTTTATAGGTTCTGGGCAATTGTGACGAAAAAGCGGAATTTTTGTTGAAACGCCGATAATCATATTCCTGATTTGGCTTTGCATTGTTTAGTGTTATTTCAATATTTAACACTGATAAGAGAATAATATTAGTTTTGATTCCCTTATAAAAATATGATAATGTGATAATATTGACATCGAAGCTTGAAGAGATCTTGTATTTTCCCCCGTAGTTACACCAATGACGTTTTAATCGATAAAAAAAAGGAACATGCACAGTGCTCACAGCGCAAGTTGACGGTATTTGAATGTCTGGGACGGGAAATACCACTTGAGAGATTTATTTGTTTAGGCTCAAAAGTTGGTACCGTCGATGATCTCTGTCCTTGTCATACCATTCGTCATAGCAATGTGAATCTCGATCCTTTTCAAAGATTTGTAGTAAACGATGAATCCTACAGATGTAAAATAATTGACAACTGAATTAAAAAAAAAATTGGTAGTGTTGTACGCCTTTTATTTTTTACTAATCATTACTAAGTAAAATGCTTTGTAAGGCATTACTTCGTGACCCGAAGTACTCCCAGGATAAGCCGAGGAAAAAAAAAAAGATAACAATGAAATCATTACAGCGTAGTGCTCATATTTATTATTTTGTTCAGTAGTTTTGTGGAATACAAGTCCCATCATGATCGGAAACAATGCCCTTTTGTTTGTTCTGGCTTTTTTTAAATGTCCAGTTTTTAAAATCATTAAAGCCGGCCTGTGCCAACAAGGGGGAATTTTTTTTTATCACAAGGGCGGATGTCCAATATCTGCGTGTCCTTTGGTCCCAAGATCCTTTAAAGCTACTGTTTCATTAAAACATAGTTTACTTACATTATTAAAACGTGCGAAATAGCCTTCGACCGTAAATATAAGAACACCATCATCTATTCTTTGATACTATCATAACTGAAATAATCTATTATAACACATAAATGGACATGTTTCTTGAGCCCACCAAAATTCACCATATTCAAAGCATCCCTGTTTACTGTTTAGCTACGATTTCTTACCCAACAACAATAAATAACCAAGGCAACGCACGTATTATTTCTGGATAAAAAAAGACAGACGACAGTTATGATGTCTGTTGTTGGGCTTTTTAAGTATTGTACAACATCATCCTTTGGCCAAAAAAAAGTCACGATTTTTTTGTGGTGTAATTTAGAAAGGGACGGTCCAATAAAGAGAAAATTTTAAGCTTTTTTTTTTTTTTTTTTTTTCTATTTCCAACATGTCAGAAGTCGAAGAAGAAAAGAGAAAGGGCGGCCAAAGAGGAAATAAGAAGAATGGGGTCGATAAAAAAAAGCCAGCTATGTCCAAGAAAAAGGAGAAAGAATTACAGCGACAAACCGAGAAACGTAATGCAGTAATGGCATCCTTCAACAAGTTTTATGAGGAGGAATGGGGAGCAGAGCGTTGGCCTAAACTTTTAGAAGCCTTGAAGAAGCCTGTGCGTCACTGCATGATGATGAATAAATATGCCAATGTAGAGGACGTTAAGCTTAAATTGAAAGACTCGCTATCCGATTTGACCATGTTGGATTTCGTTAGTATTCCTTGTTATGCCTCTAAATCGCACTCGAGATTTCCTCAACCTTCAAAGGATAGCAATAATATTACAGATTATTATATTTTGGATGCTGGATCAGTATTGGCTACAGAGGCCCTAGATATTCAGCCCGATGATCAGATATTAGATATTTGTGCCGCACCTGGCGGAAAGACTTTATCAGTTTTGCAAAGATTGGATAAGAAATATGGACGTTTAACCTCGAATGAAATTGCCTCTGATCGTAGAAGAAGATTGAGACAAGTCATTGAATCATATATCCCACCAGATGTAGTAGAAGAATCCAGTACTGTTGTCGGAAAGGATGGTACTAGATACTATGGTGAACCCGAGCAATACGACAAAGTTTTATTAGATGCACCTTGTTCATCTGAACGTCATTTATTGCATGATGAAAAAGAATTCGAACTTTGGTCTCCTAAGCGTTCTATTGTGAATGCTAACCGTCAACTGTCTATTTTGAAAGCTGCAGTTCATTCTGTTAGAGTGGGTGGTGTTGTACTTTATGCTACTTGCTCTATCAGTTCATTAGAGAACGATAAAGTAATCGAAAAGATGATAAAGAAGGGTAAAATCCCAATTGAACCTGTCAAAATGAAATTGATGATTGGTGAAAGAACAAAGTATGGTGTGTTTATCGCTCCTGATAAAACTGATGGCTGGGGACCACTTTATTTTTCTCTGGTTAGAAGAACTGGTGTAGATAAAGAATACGTACCTGAGGATGACGATGATGAAGAGGAAGAGGATGATGCCTAAAATTTTAGCATGTTTTTCTAGTGACGTATGTGACATATATATTTAAAATAAAGCCCAAATTATATTTTTGCCCTTTTAGATATAATTTTTTTTTAAATGTTTGGTTGTATTGCTGCTGGTCGTCTGGTAAATATGCAATTATTTGCTGCCTTGTACATAAAACTCATTTTCGTTATAGGTTCAGACTAATTTACAACAAGTTGATGTAAATCAATATGTGTTTGAATTGACCAATGCTCAAACTATAAACCACATAGTCGTATTTTTACTTGGTACCATTCCTTTTGAGCCCGGATATGCCGCTACAGTTCATTTACACTGGCCCAATAAAGAATGGCAACTACTGGGAGGGTGAGTCATATTTATTTATGTTGCTAATAACATTGTTTAATTCTTTCATGATCTAGTTTGTTTAATGAAAAACCAAGCGCTATTTTCCGACTGAAAACAAAGGAATCAGCTATAAACAATCTTCAGATGTCTACATCGGCCACATTGGGTATTTCAATTGAGCCCATTGATGTAGTTCAACAACAACTTTTAACTTTGAGTCAACCCGTTACGTCTTCGGCGCTTGTTAAGCCAGGAATGAATGTAACTCAAGTAGGAGAAATGGCAGGCCGTATTTTAGAAAACCTGTTTAATTACGTAACTTCATTTACTGTCCAAAATATTCCCGTCAATGCTATTCCGTTGGGCCAGTTGACGGATAATGGGTATTTACCTTTAAAAACTTTCCAATCATGGTATGAAAACTTATCAAGAAAATTAGCCTCAAATCCAAATTATTTAGAGGAAGCAAAAACTGCTTAAAAATAAAACTTTTATTCCTGCGAACTCAATTTAACTAATTCGGAAATATCTCTTGCTAATGCCAACACCTTGCTCGATTCAATAATATTTTCATTCTTTTTAGCATTGAGAATACCATCTATATCTAAAGCAGATAACAAATTGGCAACAGACGAGCCTTCTGTGGGTGCCAAGAAGATATATTTACCAATAGCTGCTAAAAGACGATGAACTGTCATGAAAGAAATATGTGTTAGCTCATGGTGGTACAAAAAATGTAATAACTTACTGATTTCTTGGTCTGTCTCCTTTGTTAATGCATCTAAAACTGCACTGGATAACTCCACTAACCAATCATCATCCTCTTGTTCTGCCATGCCCTTAAAAGTACCTTCTTCCTTCTTTAATCTTTCGATGGCAATGCTTGTTGAGCAGTTGTATGCCAAAGAGGCGGCAGCTTGTCGAATTTGAGCATCTTCTGCTAATAAGCTGGTGATCAATAGTTGGGTCAGTTCAGATCGATGTGATGCAGCGAGGTTAGATGTAAAATGCGTTGTAGACAGGCTGGTGTTGGCAAAGATATTACAAGAAATCCTTAAAATCATTAACCATGTTGCTCTCAGTGGTGCAGGATCTTGTGTATAACCAATCTCCATTATTTTGGATATTTGAGTTGCTAAATCAGAAAATAAATATGACATTTTAAAAAAAAAGAATGATATAAATGACTTACGATCTGTAACATAAAAATCAGACACTTGCTTATGTATAATTAACGACTTAAAAATATCCAATAAAGGAAACAGCTGGTCGGTTTTTAACTTGTTTAAAAGTTGATCTATTGGTGTACATGTGTACATGAATATTTGATTCATCCTGTTGCTATATTGTTTTACTCACCTAATAAAAGTTTCCACCCATTTAAGTCAATCGAATTAGATTTAGGATTTTCCAAATAAGCTTTTGATCCATCCAACACCTTTTTTTGGTTCAAATCTAATTCGATATTTGCTTCTTGTAAAAATGTGTTTAACTTTCCATAAATCATGTCTAATTTTCCAGGTACTGCGTATGTAATAGGCACATTAGGTTGATCCACAATCGAGCGAAGAAGAACTTTTCTATGAGGATGAGCTATATAACGCAATGTGTTAATAAAAATTATAAATCTCAATTTATAAAACCACATACGAGGAAAGGCATCAAACAGTAACATATCCACCTGACTTTTTAATTCTGCGTAATTAGCACCGCTAAATTCGGCAGTCTTCTTGCCGTTTAAAAAGAACTGGAAAGTGGGTACACCACGAATATTGTATTTGTGAGATTGAAATGCTGGAGATCCAGTATCCATAACTACACCCAATAATTTGATTTCCCCGTGTCCTTGGTGCTTTTCTTCTACCATCTTTATAAATTCAGGTTTGATCACTTTACAAGGTGGACATGTAGCTGAAGTGAACATTACCGCGACGGCTTTGTACTGTGTGAGATATTTTTCCATTACATTGGAATCACTAACAAATTGTACGGGTTGCACAGTAGTGGGAGCTGCTGACATAGCGGCAGATGAAACGCCTTGAAGCATAGAGGCTGCTTGTGCTGAAGGAGGGGGCGCTATGCTACTACTACCGTTACTTAACTTCGACTGTCCAAACATGCCTTCGATCATTGGTAAAATGGATTGTCCAAAAGGCCTAATTTACAAGAGTAAGTACACAATGAATCCACTTTTTTTTTTCAATGAAGATAAATCCTCCTCACGTATTTAAAAACTCTGCTGGCAGATCGGTAATGTGGCCAGGAATTGTCTTGCCACATAAAAATTGGCAAAGGTCATTAGAAAAGGTGTTACAATTAAAATCCAATAAATGATATTTCTCAGCACTGACGCCAAAAAAAAAAGAAGTATTAGGCCTTAAGTACTTTTTTATACACATGTGAAAGACTTACGTATAGACGGATCTCAAACTATCAATGTACTCAACAACTACCTCTAGAGGCAGATATGTTTCGCCCATATCGATCACCTCCAATGGTCTACCATGTTGTGTTGTTCCTGGTGCTGATGCCATGATGCCCTGACCGAAATAAAACTCCTGGCCGAAAACAACAACTGATGTGTGCCAAATACCATCTGCAGATTGTGTTCATGAGTAAAGCAAAGTAGAATGCTTCAAAAAGCCCTTACCAATTTGTTTTCCAGTTAAAGATCTCGACATGGAACGAGCCATACCTTGAGAAAGGTCGTAGACATAAAGTTTTACTGGTTCTGACATTATGGAAAAGAAATGAAACAAAAAATAAACGGAATATCAAGTAAATTTAGACACGTAATTTATAGAAAAGTCAAGAGATGTTTACGAATCATTCCCTTTTTAGACATGCGGTCACAGACGACGCAGGCACAAAATGAATATCTTGCAGGACTGACCTACCATCCTATAATTGAGATAAATTGCTTGACTACGCATATTGTCTAATTCTATATTTTAATTTAAGTATTGCAGACAGTTTTGTACAATGATTGACTACGTTAAAATTTCTACACCATTGTCAGTGACCAGGAGCTAAAATAACAGGATCAGTAAAAAGAAAGAATAAACCGAATGAAATTTACTTACAGTATGTTCGAATTGAGCACTTCTACCACCATCTACAGTGGATATAGTCCATTGATCCGGCCACATGATACCTGATGCAGACCCTTGACAAAGAATAGGTTCCTAAAGGAAGCAGTATAAGTTAAAGGATACATACATACCACGAAGTAGACTTACTATAGTAAAAGTGGTACCAGAGACCATTTCTCCTTCCTCGTCATTGACTATACAACATAGATATAAATATACGATATATAAAATTTAATCGTTCATCAACTTACTATGATGGTAAATCAAAGGTAAACTATGAAACTCTTTTCCGATGCCATGTCCCGATAATTCTTCTGACACAGAAAATCCATTCTTCATGGCATGCTCACTAAAGGTCGGTGTCAGCAAAAGCTATAGTTAGAGCAGAATAATAGCATACCAAATAATACGGCCAATTTCTTTATACGGGACACCTGGACCACAAATTGCGATCGATTTCTCCAGAGTTTCTTTCGTACATTCGACTAATGCTTTACCCTTTTCGTCTACATTACCCACTAAAAATGTAGCGGATGTGTCACCGTGATATCCATTTAAATACAACTGTTTATGCAAAGTGAGATTAGATCTTTGGTAAGCAATTTTTTTTAAAAAAACCTGCACTTACGGTAACATCAACGTTTATAATATCACCATCCTGTAATGGCCTATCGTCAGGTATACCGTGAGCAATAATATTGTTGATAGATGTACACACACTTTTCGGAAAACCCATATAATTCAAAGGTGAAGGATATGCATTCTTGGAGATAATGGCCTCATGAATGACTTTATCGATATCATTTGTAGTAACACCTGGCTATAATATGGCTGTTAAAACCATACTATGGTGTATAAAATAGTTTCCTTTCTTTGTTATGGTCACATACCTTGCATAGGGTAGATCCTAAAGACAAGATCTCTTTAGCAAGTTTTCCTGCTTGTCGCATGCCAATAATCTCTTGCTCGGAAAGAATGGGAATGTCAGGCCCCCAGTTGGAAGAGATGCCTGTTTCGGCATAAGGAGGTTTTAGTATATGATTGGGAACAGGACGATGAGGCATTTTCCGAACATCAATTTTGGCCAAGGAAGACGGCGCTAGTCTCTTATATGTGCCCCATTTGTTTACAATTTTGTTTTGTGAAAAAGGATGACGAGCTAAGGCTGAGCTCGTTGTGTGTAAATGACTGCATGAAATCTTGCTAACAACTCCATGTAAACGTAATTTTTGACAGCCTAAAGCGTTCATTTTGACGTTTTAAGTGACTGTAGGAGAAGTATGTAAAAAATTGCCTGGGGGTGAAAGCCAAAAGGCGGGGTTTAATAGTAGCTTTAAGTCTAAGTTTTAGTTTTAGTATTTTTCAACTTAACTACAAGAAACAAAATCCAACAGTCCCTAAAACTTATAGATAATAATAATAATAAATATATTATCGTCTGAAATAGTTTTATGAAAAATATCGATTTTATGCCTACAAATTTTATGGGATTATATTTACTGTATGTCATGCCATCTAGTCATCATATTTTTAGCAGCAAGCTTTCCAAAAATGGCTTCTCTCAATTCGTACAAGATGGATTTATTTCTTTAGTTAGATGTGACCCAAGTTATTATCATTATACGCAGGTCAAACACTCGTATCTGTTCACAGACCGCATGAAGAAGTGCAGTTAGGCAAGACATAAAAGTATGTGGAGAAACGGGTGTTTGACACACAAAATAAACGATAGAAAACAGTAAGTAAGGTTAGTATTGCTTGCAGACTTATTACTTCTTATTAAAATGAAATCCCATTTTTCATCTATCAAGAAAAGAGGTTGTTCAGAGTGTGGGTGGATAGACTTAATAATTACTTTTTTGGTGGACAGCGGAGTTTGTCTACTCAGGTTGTGAAGCATAAAATAAAAGGTGGATTTTTCGCCTTAAAGTAATCGGATAGTCCACTATCCAGTTTAATCGCTCTTCTCCCCCCCCCCCTCCGTACTACAAAATCTGACATACTTCCCTTACATCAAAGAAGATTATCGAGCAGTGAATATTACCATACAAGACGTATAAGCTGTCGATGCCGACTGCGTGTGTGTAAAAGGGAGATTTAGATGGAGAAACATTTTTATATGAATCGTCTATTAAAAGGCCCCTCGAGTACAATGGTCCCTTGTTTATATTTTTGAGGTTAAACTACACGTATCACTCTTTATCCGTGGAAAAAAACAATAATTGAGGATATATTAATAACTTATCAGTAAAAAAACCAAGGTTTTTCTGGTTATGGAATCACGGGTGTTGGTTACTGATAATATCTTCTCAATGGATAACCATTGCAAATACACACATTTTCTTAATTACGCCCGTTGTCGCATTTAAGCGCCGTTTAAACGTTATTGTTCGATGTTTTTAAGTGATAAAAAGAATTAGTTTTGAGGTTACACAGAACATGCTAATGCCAATAGGAAATAGGTGCAAGACTTTCATAAAGCCCAAACGGGTCGATTGTACTTTTTCTCTAGTGAAAGTGGATTGAATATAAGACTTGTGATAAGTTAACAATTCTCTTGGTATATTCCAACCTTCAATAGACGTTCCTTGTAAGTGTGGTCATGATATCGTATAAGGTAAACTGCACGCTGTTAAAAGCAAGGTTTTCTATACATTATAAGTGGTTAAAGCCAGTGTTCGGAAGATGTTAATTGCTTATTATTTTTATATACAATAATATCCTGGGTACTTCTCTTTATCAAAGTCAATTGTACGCCATGTTAGAGTTCCTTAAGGTAGAATAGTTGATAATTTTGCTTTTTAAATCATAGTTTTAAAATATGTAGGAATTATCACACTTTATTTTCAAATTACTTGGCCTGTTGATCAGAAAAATCTGAGTCACCGAATGCAGCACAATCTTGTGAGGTTAGCATATTAAAATAATGCAAATGTTTTATCATTGTTCAGGCAATTTTTCCCACAGTCTAATTAAAGGAAAGTGTTCTTAGCTCTTACATTTTGTGGATTACTGTTTTGACAACATTATTAGGTTTAAGAAGGAGATTGTTTTTAATAAATGAAATTTTATTAGTTTAATATGAGGGATTGGCGCACGATCTTGTTAAAAATATTTAATTTTTTAATGTATTGTCTGATGAGCGGATGTATGCAATGTAAAGACTTTCCCGGAAAACAATTACGCGAATACCTGGCATTGAGGGTAAACGTATTCCAATGTTTAAGTGATTGTGGAGCCAAATAAGTTGCTAATAAAGGTTCGTTATTATTAAGTAAATAAGGATATCAATGCATAACTCACATTAAAATGAGATTAATATTCTTACATTACAAGTCGATATGATAGCTACGAGAAAAAAAAGGGAAAAAAAGCAAGACATGTCATTGTCAAGAAGTTCAATTTGATAATCTGTCACACAAATTTATTTGCACATTGTGGTTTAAATGTAATTGGCCTGATGGATAAATGAAATTCTTTGCTCCGATATTACATACATGAAACATTTTTATCCATGGTGCGCATGATGGTTCTCTTATCTTTTACAACCGAGGTCTCACTATTCTTTAGTTTATCTGTATCGCACGTCATCTTTTTTTTTTTTTTTTTTTTTTTTTTTTTTTTTTTTTTGGTGTACCACCGGGAAAAAAATAGTTTCAGTTGAAGCTGAGCCTGTGTTGAAGTAACCATTCTTTTTTTCTTCTTTGTCATTAAAGATTATTTGTACATTACAAATATAATTCAAGCTTTTTAAAGAGACCTTATTATTGAGGCACACCAGTCATGCTGAACATTGCGCCTTATATTGCTAAAGTAAAAAGCAAATAAAAAAAAAAGAATCATTTAACGAGACCCAAATCAGTAACCAATTTATTATTTTTAAATAAATATAGTATGTAAGATCCTTACATGCTCGGCAAGAGCAATTACAAATCCCTTACAGTCAGTCACAATTTGGTGTTGTGCTCATGGTGGATGTTGTGGGTATGTCATGTATCGAGATTTCTTAATTATTTTATGCTCATATATTATCTACAGGTTTTAGTGCAGTAAGCGTTTTATTTATGTATCAAACAAACTACATATCTAATTGATTTTTTCTAAGCTAACAACAATGGCAGCCGAGAAAGGCGATTCTGGAGCCGAGGCGATTGCGCTTGAAATCGGATCATACATGGGTGAAGTATGTTTTATGTGAGTTGAGCTTTGTTTCTTCTTCTCTTGTTAAATAAATTATGAAATAGTGTATTCAAATCATTGAACATTTTGGGGGCGATGTGGTCAAGGTTTGTAGATATACTCAACATTTTATTATTGTTTTCTTATATTCCTTTGCAGTTTCTGGGTGATGCAGTATTAGTTAGTTTTCAGGCCAACTCGTTTGAGGACGAAAGTGAAGTATATCTAGAGGATAACACGCACGAAAAAATGGCAAGGCAAAAGAATTTATTGGTCCGTAAAGCAGTTGAATGTGGATTACAACTACTGGCCAGATTATCTCATTATCGTGTTTATTTAACAGCAGAAGAACGCACCAAACATAAATCATCAGAAACAGGTGAAATCGATCGTCGAGTTAAACCAGACAGAAATCAAAGATTTTATTTATTTGACGGAGGCGGAAACGGATCCACAAATAGTCAAAGATCTTCTACGTCTCGAGATAGTCTACCGCTAGGCTCATGCGATAATCTAGATCCATCTTACGCAGAAGAATACTCGACTTCTTTTAATTTATGGAATTGTATACCCAAAATGTTTGGAAAAGGAAGAAAGAATAAAGTTTATGCAACCAGAAGAGCAAGTGACACAAGTGATACCATTAAAGAAACTATAGATTCAATCGATTTAGAGTTACACATAGCATTATCGTGTGGAGATGTCACCAATGTAATTTTAGGCGACATGAATAATACTGCATCCGCTCCCATTTCACCGACAACAGCTAAAAGACAACAACGATTTTCATATGTCAGCTCAAACGGAACGGAAGATGTTGATTATAACGTCGAATATACCGGGAGATTAGAGTACGCTATTTGTGGTCCTGCCGTCGAATCCCTGGAGGATGCGTTAAATGCAGCAAAAGCTGGTGAAATGAGTATCACGCCGGAAGCTTACGATCTCTTTCAAAATCAGGCCATGATGAGTTTATCCTTTGAGAAGCGTAAACAATTTTATGTGGTCACGAGTTCGGATTTTAGTAATCAACGGAAAAGCCTTCGTCCCATGCACCAGAAAGGCTCACCCTCACCTAATGCAAGCTATCTCGCTAATCGTCCTGGTCTGATGACTCGAGCTGCTACCCTTAATATCGAACCTTTAATACCTCGTACCAGAGATACATCCTATCTGGAACTCACAACAGATCCAAACCCTCACTATTTCAAATATATCAATCGTAGCGCTCTTAATCGACTAAAGCATAGCCCAGACGATAATTTTCCCGCCCAGTTTAGAGATGCTACCATCATGTTTATCAGTCTAGGTAAACTAAATGTGGCTACACCAGAAGGTATACAAATTGCACAGCGAGCTTCTATGGCAACCATACAAGCCCTTGTGAAATATGAAGGTAATCACAACAAGCTCATTTATTATTTGACTTTTTAGCATACTAAAACTCTTCTATTACTATTACAAAGGAGTACTTCAGCAATTTGCAGTGGATGATAAAGGCGCAACATTGCTAGCAGTATTTGGACTTCCACCTCTTTCACATGAACGAGAAGCGGTATTTGCCGCAAAGGCAGCAATTGATCTCCGAGAGACATTTGAAGGATTTCTGGAAGATTTTTCAATTTCTTTATCGACAGGCATCATTTTTAATGCTGTACTCCCACAAGGGAATCCTTATCGACGAGATCCAGCGATTGCGGGAGATACAATTATCATGGCAGTGCGTATGTTGAAATTTCCGTTTTCAAAAAAGAACATTGTATGTGATTTTGCCACCAAGCAGCAAATCGGAAGAGCGTGTGATTTTGAGGATTACGGCGAGAACTTTGTGAAGGGTAAAATGAAGCCTATTCCACTGTATGGAATTATTCGATTTGCGACATTAAAGACCAAACGTATTTCAACCCAGAGTCAGGAAAAGAACTCAGATTTTATTGGGTATCGGTCAGAGATGGGTACAGCGACAGATTTTTGCGATGAATGGGGGGAGTCTCCTAATAACCACCTGTTGGTGATCTCGGGACCTTCCGGTGTCGGTAAAAGCTTCTTTTGTCATGCACTAAGTCGAACCATTAGCTCACATGGCACCATTTGTTGCTGGTCTTCGTCCACAGAAGGTAATACACATGGTAGAGATAGAAAACAAAAGAGATTTTATTTAACCTAGTATGTTTAAAAAAATAGTTGAGAAAAGTTCGAAATATTATCTGGTAAAAAACATTTTATTGGCCTTATTTGAAATCATTGATTCGGAACAAGTGCCTCAAAACCCTAAAAGAAGAGTACCTTATTTGACTGGATCGGGTGGTATTCAATTAAATGATTCGATAAATTCTCATGCAGCACCAGGTGATTTTTCTACGGCTTCTTCAACATCATCCGTTGTTCCTTCGCCCACTACAGTAAAAGATGCGGCGATAAATACAATGACTATGGGCATTACTCGCAGATTGACCAACTATTCATCCGTATCAAGGTCCTCTATTGGGGATACAGGTGACCCTATTTCAGAAGGTTCAAATGAACTGGCAGACCTTATCACGCGATGTCTCCGAATTTGCGGAGAGGAAGATGGCTTTCTCCCTTTATTCAAGGTCGTCTTTAATAACCTATCAGAGATTGAAGATAATCGATACACACACCGTCTGGATGGCCGTGGTCGCGATATTTTACTTACTGGTCTCATCACACGTATGATACGATACGTAACAGAACATGTCGGTCTTGTGTTTTTCTCGGACGATGTTCAATGTAAGTTACATGTCTATTTTTATATGTTTATTTTATTCACCGTCCCTTTTGATTTTCTCTGTCAGGGGCGGATTCTGCCTCGATTCGATTATTGCAACATATTCATGAACACTGTCAACGTGCCATGTTGATATTAGCAACACGACCAGTCAAAGATTATAACGTGGCATTTATAAATAACTTTCGAGCCACGGGTTATTCAGAGGAAATTGAGTTGAACGGATTAGGGGCTGCAGAAATTGGCGAGATCATTTTACAGACCTTTCAAGCCGTGGGTGTGAAAAGTGTGAGCCCTGAAATTGTGCGTGTAATCCAAAAGCGGACAGCAGGCAATCCTCTTTATGTCAAGTAAGCATGATATGAAAATTTGCTCCTGGACAAAAAAAAAAAGGCTGACTCATATGTGGGCTTTTTGTCTTTTCTTTTTTAGAAATATGGCAATTGTACTCAAGGATTTCAACCATGTGACAGTAGTAGATCGTGTCTTAGTCCCCAGTAACAACCAGTTTGATTTGGAAGATTTGTTGGGCAACTTTGATTACAAACGAATTATCAAGATGCAATTTGATCGTTTGGAAGGTAGTTTTCAAGAGTTCCTAACCGTAGCAAGCTGCCTGGATCAATACTTTACTATCAAGGAAGTACAAAGTGTGATTAAAGGAAATAACATGGACTTTAAAAATGCCAGCGACATCATGGTACGTGAAAAAATTGAGAGGTATGATGTCTATCACTTTATTCAGAAGATAGACGATAACATCTTGGAATCGGATGGTCAACTCTATACATTTGCACATATCACAATTCCACAAAGTATCTATGATATGGTGTCTTACGAAACTCGAATTCTTCTTCATCGGTTATTAGCAAAGCATTACGAAGGTCAGCTTACGCGTGAGAATTACACTGACTTATTAGGCAAGGTCACCCGTCATTACCTTCAAACAGACTGGTTGGACAAGCAACTTTATTACTTGGAAGCGCTCGCTGATCTTAACATGAAGTCTTACCTGTTACCAGAAGCCACAGCCAGTTTGGAGCGCATTGTCAAAATCCTCGACGAAAACCAAGACTTGGCAGCCTTGTTTGGTCGTATTCATCGCAGTGATATCTACCGTCGACTCGGTATGTGTTTTACGATGCGTACCAAATTGAACGAGGGAGAACATTTCTTGTTCAAGGCATTGGATTGTTTAGGAGAACCTTGGCCACAAAGCGAGCCGGAATTCTTTTACAAGTTTTGGGTAAATCGACTTGCACAATACCGACATCGCAAGATCCGTGTGCTTCGGAAATTTGACAAGGATTTGAAGCGAGATATAGGAAAACGTGTGGTAGAGATTATGGCTCAACTTTCAAACATTTACTTCTATACGGGTAAAGGACGTGCGTTTGTCTATACCTGTCTTGTGGGTCTGAATGCATGTGAAAGATTGAACGAGGTCGGACCTAATTATACCCTCTTTTTGGCTCGAAATTCCTTATTGAGTTGGCTCAACGACGAAAAGGAACAAAGTATATTCTATATCACAAAAGCGTTACGTTACATGGATGAAAAGAATGATGCGGATACACTGACTATTTGCTCCCACTTGTGTTTTGCTGCAGGCAAGTTTAAGAATGCACGCGATTTGCTGTACCAGTCAATCGATGCAGTCAAAACCTTAGGTGTGATCACGGATTGTCAAGCGTTTTATCGGTCGGTAGGACTTGTTATTACCATGCGGATTTTTGAAGGTACATTGGATAATTCGCCTGATGATCTACTGCTGTTAAAACAAATGGCAGATACTGCGCATACAAATTGTGATTTTGAGGCAGAGATCTGGCTAGGTGTATACAATATTGGAAATGCCTTGATTATGGATCGCTTGCGTGAGTGTGAACCCTTTGTAGCTTTACTAGAGAATCATCTGAAACAACAGCCTGCCGATTATAACAGGATTGCCATCTATGGTACCTTGATCTGTTACTATGCTCGAACTAAAAATTATGAAAACGCAAGGAAGCATACCAAAAGTCTAGTTGCTATCCTTCCATTATTAACAGTAACACGTAAGATAGAAAGAAAGATATATGATTTTTATAAAAAAAAAAAAAGGCTCACAATGAATTTATGTTTAGCAAATATATTCCCCATCTTTGGCCTGATATTCGCTACGATGGGTATGTATTGTATGGTAGAAGATGCAGAGGTAGATCTTGTTTCTACAGGAGATTCGAAAAACTATGAACGATTTATTCTTGGGGTGTCTCGTATCAATCATGCTTTCCAACAAGTGAAATTCTGGGAGTTTACCCAACCGTGCTTATACCTGGCTAGAGCATTACCGTATATCAGCACAAAAAGAACTGTGGAAGGCTTCATGGTACTACAACATGGCGTGCTTGAAATGCGATTTATCCAAGAAATCAAATTTCTGAAAGCATTTTATTGGGCTAACCTAGGTAAATATGCATTTACACCCACTGACAGAATTGAATGGACCGAACGTGCCGCTCATGATCTGGAAGAGTTGCATATCCCTTCGCATGTCTATTGTAATCCAGACCCTGCCAACTTGTACTCTCGTAATACTCCCGCTGATCTTACTGCTTAATTAATTCCCCATACATTCCTTTTCATTGTATCTAATTCCTTTCTACTACTAGCATCCCTCTTAATAATAAAAAATCTCACATCCTTTCCTTTCCCCTCGCGTGGTGTATTTAGCCTTTGTCGGAGTATAATTAAAAACCTGCTCCCCTAACTACGATGTTTTTTTTACAGCAGTGTTTCTCTAAGAATTAGATCACCCATGCTCTTGTTACTGAAAAGATCAACAGCCCACACTGGTTTGCGATGCTATGCATCATTACCCAAAAGAGCAATGTTACCCACCAAAGCCATACCCAAGAAAGCTGCGGGCCGATTCACCAGCAACAAGTTGATCGATCAACCTATTGAAGGTCAAATGAAGGACGTGCAACAAACACTTGTCTACCTTGGTAATGAGAAAAAGAATAGAGATGAAGGGACGTCAAATACGATGTTGACATTGTTTAACTAGGTCCGTTTGCTGAGACGATGAGACGATACAAGATGACAGCTTCGTTCTTTGGTATTTGTGGTATTTTTGCTGTACCTGCGTTATTAAGTACTGGCCAAGCGCCTGTGATGAGCGTTGCATTAGGTAAGCAACAGTTTCTCAAAAAAAAAAAAAAAAAAAAAAAACCAAATTCGCATGAAAGTTACTGATAACATTGTAAAAAAGCGGGAGTATCAGCAGTTTCTCCCGCCGTGTTTGTGCATTTATATACAAGTGGATATGTTACTAAATTAGTGGTGTACGACGATATAAAGACTGTTGAAAAGGAGCGAAAGAAGCCCAAGGAAATGAAGGATAAGTTTATCGGAATTGAGACGGTGTCATTTTGGGGGCAATTTAAAGAGGATACGATGTGGTTATCTCAATTGGCCTATAAATCAACACCCAAGGGGATTACATGGCAACAAAAGATTGGAGCTAAAAACACGTATACGATGGAGCGTGAGATTATGGAAGCCGATCCGTATCTAAAGGCCTTGGTGGATAGGGTCCAGCGAAAAGAAGCATGACATCATAAACTTGTTGATTGGTTCCGCCCCTAAATTCAGATAAAATAAATTAGATAATTTTTTTTTTCAATTTTAAACATCTTTTCTCTCTCTCTTTATTAAATGCAAAAAAAGATGCCTGCTTCTTCCAATATGAAAAGAACAGGACGTAGACCATCCTATATTAATTTACAAAGTGCCAATAGTAGCACAACAAGTCTAATCGCTACAGATGTGTTGTCACCACGTACACCACGCAATATCAGCAAATCTCGACGTTCGTCTATTGTTGCGGAGCATGCAACGGAAGCGATTTCAAACGAGAGCAAACGAAGCAGTATAGCATCAGGTCCTCCATTATTATCTGATAGTACAAATTCTTATTTCCAAGATATGGCATCTGGCGATGACGTTCATATCCGATCCGAGACACCAACACTGCGAGCAAGAAACTCTATAGACGATTTAAACAAGCGCAACAGTGGTAATGCTAGTAGTAGCAGTAGGCGTACACGATCTTCCTCGATTTCGAGTTTATTAGGCTCCACGCATGTACTACCTAGTTTCGACGTCCATACGCTGTATAAAATTAAAACAACACGTTCATCCAAGAAATTGGACCATTTTTTTGGTGAATTTGCACCGCATGATATTTGTATCAAAGAGATTAGAAAAGAAGGTTTGAAGGCCATTCTTGAATCCAAATCACCTCTTTGTTACTTTCTATTCCATTTACTGCAAGAATACAGCAGTGAAAATCTGGTAAGTTTATAAACAAGGGCAATGTGTGGAATTTCAAATTGAGTGTGGTACTAAATGGTTTTTGTACAACATTTGGTCTAGTTTTTCTTTATCGAGTTGGAGCAGTATGAATCCTTCACCTATGCCTCGTTGGGACAACAATTGGCCACCGCTCAACATATTTTTAATACATACCTGACCCGAAATAGTTACTTTGAAGTGAACTTGGATGACAAGGTGCGTCGATCCGTCACCGAGTCCTTGGATAAAAAGGACGCCAAATCTTGTTTTGACGGTGCCAAAAGAGCGGTTTATTCGCTTTTAGAATCGAGTTTTGTCCGATTCCAAAATACAGAAACCTTTCAAGATATGGTGGATGAATGCGGTAAAGTTTATAAATAAGATTTAAAAAAAATTAATTTATTGAGATAATGAATAGGCGAATTAACTACGCATTACGATGACAAATCAAGAAGGGCGGCCGTGAATAGACTATTAATATATATTGAAGAACAGCATACCAAAATTTATAATACAGAGTCAAATAATAGCATGTACCAAAGTGTCAGTCAAACAACAAAAAGGCGCCACGAATTAATTAAATCTATGATTCATGAATTCTGTCGTACTTTGGTGGGTGTTGAATTCAATTATTATACTCCCGCTGATGAAGAAGAACGCCAATCACCCTCTCCAAGACAGAATTTTCGCCATGTGGGATTTCCTTCTTTTAGTAATGCTGCAAGTGCTAATTCTGAATAAACTAGATCCCCCTCTCAATAATCATTTAGAATAAAAATATCACAAAAAAAAAACCATTGTCATAGAATGATTGAAAAAAAAAATTAAAGAATACAATATTAGACATAATACATAACAAAATTATAATAGACCCCCAGTATATAATTACAAAGTGCCCTTTATGTTGTCAGTTGGGCGGAAACAATGAGAGATGCATTTTTTTTTACGTAAGACACAATGAGTAGATCGATTTATTGTTCAACAAAAACAGTCTAGTGCAAAATATGATCCCATTTACTAGTTACCTATTTCACCAGCTTCAATAGAAAAAAAGGCAAATAGAGATGTTAGGTGAGTCAGCCCTTCTCCTCCCTCTCTTAATTCATAATCTATAGGCAGAAAACTGGGTGTGTGCGGTTCTATTTGAAATGTTATGCAAAAAGAAATGATTAAAATAAACCATACAGTGCGTGATGTCATCTGGTCTCTTTGATAGATGGAAATTCATAAAGAGTGCAAAAAAAACAGTGCAATCATATAAAAGCATCTCAAAAATAAGAAACTAGCTAAGGAGTATCCCAGTTTAACCTGTTCTTTTTTATATTTTCCCTTTTTTTTATCTTTTTACCTTCTTCTTTTGCCTACCTCTTTTTGATTTCTTTTTCATGGATCCTGTTATCACAAATGTCAAACCTACAGAGAACCAAGATGGCTACTTTAACTCCGTCGACGATCAAGTAACCAACCTCAACCAAGGTAATTCAGCAGTAGTACAAGCTCCAACAATTGAATATTCAGATGAACAGTATGTGTCCCTTCCCTCTCTTTCTCTCTTTCTCCCCTTTTTTAGATATGCCTGATCGTTACTAAATTTTCTAATAGAGTGAACATCCATCCTCGTTCAGCACATTATACAGGTCCACCCGAGCCCGTATTTCAAAATTGTTTAGCACCACAAGTAGTCTTACCACAACAAGCAGTTATACCACAACAAGCAGCCGTGCCACCCATTATCCGAACCCGAACATCATCAGGATATTCAACTTATAGTAACATCCTTATAACACCCGATGAAGTAAGCCGATCGAATCATGGTTTCCATGAAGGTACTCTGTTCTGTGCCATTGTTTCCAAGGCACAGATTCGGTTTGAGAATGCTCATCCCGAAGACATATTCAAGGATAAGAAGAAGCTTGTTTGGAACAAATATAACGCTGTGATTGCATGCAACGGCAAGCTCGAGCTGTACAAGTCATGTCAATGCAAAGATTGGGTACAACACACAATTAAAAGGCTTGTGCATATAAAGGATGATGTAACTAACACTTTTATCAATATAGCATTTGTGTTTAACACAATTCCGTAGACAACGACCTGCATATAAACTTGATTTACACCCTTCCCGGGGCAACTTTCTTTTCACACCTAAAAAGTATCATACTCACTCAGCCGATTGTACTTCATGTTTTCGACTATCACTTCAATCAACTGTGGATTATTCCTGGTCACTATCCACACCCAATAAAATATTTTACTTCCAATCAGCTAATGTACGTCAGTCACGAGAATGGTATCGAGCTCTGTACATGGCTTTACCATTATATTCCAAAAACCCTCTTCCTACCTCCATCGATCTTGTTTTACCACAAATTCCTACAACCATTAACATGCCGCTTTCCAACATTTCTGAGGGAGATAATGTAAATCTATCAAAGGTGAGAGAGAGTGCGTTGGCTTTATTACAGAGAGATGGTCTTCGACCCAGCGGATGGAATAGACATACGATGGGTATGTGTTGGAAGTCACCATTAAATGATCTGGATTGGGCCTTGATACCTTCAATGAGTCCTGCCGATTCTGAAACCTCTTATCTGATTGAACCACGACTAATCGAAAAGGTAATACAACTCACTACACTTGGTTATTATATATTTATCTTATGTGTACTCCTTTAGACGCATGAATTACAAATGCGATTATACATTCCACCAGCACAAGTACCAACTTTTCATGTGCCTCCTCCTCCTACCACCCATTTTGAAGGCTACGTTCGTGATGCTTCTCGAACACGTAATATGTCCAAGATCAATCCACTTTTATATGTATCCATGATCGACAACTACTTGTTTTTATACGCTATCGAGAGAACAAAGGCAGAAAAAAAGGGATTTTCGCCTTGGTTCCATAAAAGGCCACAGGAAGTGCCATCAACGCCACCACCCACCTATTTGTTGACACCTCAAAATTCCATTGGCATGGTAGATATGTGTGATTTCCCACAAGTAAGAGAGACACGAAACGAAAATGATCAGCATATGTTTCATGTGGGAAATACGTTATTGTTGGAAATCTTGGGAAACCCGTATGGTGAGTGGACTAATAAACATAAACTCGTCAAGAAAACCCAGATCGAGCATGTGGTAAATACACATAACAGTAAAAAAAAAAAAGGTGATATCGGTAAATAACATTTAATTTTGTTGTAGAAATCAGGCATGGTATATGTGAAGGATGGTACAGGCAAGATGAATACATTTAAACAACGCTTGTGTGTGTTAACCAAAGACGGTGATCTGTGTATTTTTAAGACGATGAGTAAACGCATGATGTTTAGACCGATTGAAAAGATTATCAAGCTTGATGAAGAGGATTTTTTCATTTACAGTGGTCTTGATTGCTGTCAATATATCAATGGTATTCCAAGCTTCCAAAATGCACGATTATATAACACAGATAGAATGCCAGTGAATCCACGACCCAAAGATAGTTGCTTTGTGATCAAGATGGGTAAAAAAGAGAAGGTGTTTTTTGCCGAATCAAAGCAAGCTAAAGAGGAATGGGTGTCTTCTATTTGTCTATTAAAAAAGTAGATTTGTTTCATTAGTAAAAAAAGTTAATATATAAAAATAAAAAAAATTGTTTATAGATGTATCTTTTTCTCTCTCTTTATTTCCATAAAAAGATGTTTCAATACCATCAATCGTATCAATCGTATCAGTACACATTTTACCTTGGTTTTACACAACGAAGAACAGGGCGTGTCAAATTCTTTAATTTAAAGAAAGGATACGGTTTCATCATTCCCGATAGTAACGGATCAGCGGATGAAGGTAATGGGTTGCTAGAGAAGAAACAAGAAGGAATGTCATATGTTGAGACGACTGACTATTATCATGATAAATACAGTATTTGTTCATCAATCATCGATTATGAGTTCAAATAAGGGATTTCTCGTTGGATTAAACAAGGTTTGTGACATATCCATGTCATTATTACGTTATATATGTATATTCACATGCTTTTATAATAGGGCGAACCAGTATAAATATTCATAATGAGCAATGGAATAGTCAGTTTGACCATTTATGTCTAATAAATATTTCAAATGATAGGTAGAATATGAAGTACAATACGGACCAAAAGGTATTTATGCGTTACATGTGACAGGACCTAAAGGACGACCTATAGAATATAATCCATATCAACAGTAAGGCACACACACAAAAACAAATGATGGTTAGTTCTAGAACATTGATGCTTTGCTACCAGGTTACTCTATCAACAACAACAACGGGCAGCCGAATTAGGTATTTTTCATTATTTAATCAGGATGTCAATATAAACAATTACAACAGAAAAAGGCTAAAATCTTTAAAAAAGGCGTGACTTATCCTTATGTGACTTATGTTATTCCTTCTCTTTCATACCATTAAACAAGGTTTCTGTGCTAAAAATCTCTACCGGATGTGGCGGTGGAAAATATGGTTGTGCTGGTATATTTCGATTTCCCTGCACCAAAAAAAAAAAAAAAAAAAAAAAAAAAAAATGTTTAGCATTAATAAAGCCTTGTTTTGTGCCAAACTCACAAGTCTAAACGGTGTACTGGCTGACACTGCCTTTTCCATCATATCCACATTTTCACCCATTGCATTGTAAGTATCCTTGACTTTATTCACCAGCGCCTTTTTTTAAAAAAAAGGTTAAGAAGGCAGAAAACTAACCAAGGGGAACAAGGAACATACCTCTAATTGATCGATTTTGTCAAAAGTTGCTTGTAATTCGCCATGCTTTTGGTTTAAACAAGTCAACATTTCCTGAATGAGCTCTGTTTCTGATTGAATTTTGTTTGTTAATTGAGCTGTGTCTTCGATTCTTTTTATGCAAGCACTTGTTTCGTGGTTCCAAGAAGCCATCTATAAAAAAAGAAATAATGTCAAAAGTGTGTTGTTAAGGCATGTGTGTGTCTTTACAGTGGCACTCGCCAGGTTTTCAATAGAGAGTCTTGACTCTAGTTCCTGTGCTGCTTCCGCAACAATGTGTTCCATTAGAAGAGAAAAAAATATTTTTTTTTATTTAAAAGAAAAAGCAAGAAAGGGCGGAAGGAGAAAAATTACATAAAAAAAGATAGAATGCATAGAGAAATGCTTATTTTATGAGTATTGTACATATGTATAAGAAAGAAAGAAAAATAAAAGGCATAGGGTGTAGAGTCTAAGCAATATAGAAATTGCTATAAGGAGGAATGATGGGATGCTGTTCCAATTTAATGGGAGTGGGAGCAGCAGGTGATGGAATTTTTTTAGCTTGTTGACGCTTCTTCATCATGGATTGTGTGACTGACGGAATATTCCGAGCCGATGCAGAAGATGCAGAGTTATGGTTTTTCATGTGGGATGATTTGATGTGTTTTCTTAAGGATCTGGAGTGGAAATAAGCTTTATCACAGCCAGGCATAGAGCATAAGTAAGGTCTAATATCAGAATGAGTTTTGATATGGGTGGAAAGAGAGTCAGGGCGAGAGAATGTCTTATTACAGCCTATAACAATATAATTTTTCAGTATTCATGTATACAATAAACAAATACCGAATAAACATACCTATCACGGTGCAGACAAAGGGACGTTCACCTGTGTGTGTACGCATGTGATTATGCATTTTGTGTCTCTTCATGAAGGGTTTCTTGTTACGAGCACAGTCTTGCCATTCGCAAAAATAGGTGGCTTTACCGCTACCGATATGATTATCACAGATATGAGTCATGAGTTGGTCTAAGGTAGGAGCTTGAGCGGAGCAGTGAACCCATAGGCAGGAATGCATTTTTGTTTCTTGTTCCTTGCACAAGGTGATTTCATAATGATGATTATGATTATGGTTGTGGTTGTTGCTATGTTTAGGTTCTTCAACAAAGTCGCCGATAACAGTTCGTTTGTTCTTTTCCATTTCGAGTTGAACAACGCGTTCAATCAGTTGCTCTCTCGAGAGTTGGCTGAGGCAGGCAGTGTCCTCTTTTTCATAGTAAAATTGTTGCATATGGGTGATAATACTGCTGTCTGTGCCCATCATAAATTGATTATTGTCGGAATAACTCTTTTGTAACAGCATCATGTGGTCTTGATTCTATATGCAACATAAAATGTCAGTGCGCGCTTACTTAAAAATAATATACAATACTTACACAGAGAGAAGGAATAAGTTGAACGGGATCATGCTGCAAAATGGGTGAAGGTTGCAAGAAGGAAGTGTAACCACCACCGTTAAATAATTGAGAGTTTGTTGTCATCATCATATCGGTAATACCAATGTCGGGAGTGCGAATGCCTAATGAAGATGTGTCGGATAGTTGTTGATGATTATGGTTTTGTTGGATAAACATCCATTCTTCCAAGGACGATTCTTTGGGAACTAAACGAAAAAGTATGTTAGTAAATCTAACAAAGTGCCATTCATGCGTTTAATTACCTGGATCATTGGTTGCGGGGGAGTGAGGAGAAGGGTAGTACGAAAAGTTAGGTTGGTTAAGTAAGGAAGTGTGAATCTTTAATTCAGACTTGTTATCGTTGTTGTAGAAAGACATTTTTAAGTAGTAATTGTTGTCGAAAATATAACAAGGGTGTGTAAAGAGTGAAGAAGAGAAGGAAAAGAAAGAAATGGGGAAAAAAGGGGAATAATATATATAGACTTTTTTTTTTAAGGTTGCTCCCCCAAATTTAATTTGTAAAAAGCAGGTTCATCCCAACTCATCTCTGGCCCTTTCTGTGGGCTGAGAAAATTTAACGGTGTACACAAATATAATATGGAGTGATCAGTGCTTTTAATTCGAATTCAATCACAGCCAGAAATGGGGATCACCCTGTTTTTTAACAAAAGAAATAAGAGTGGCAGCACATGGACAATATATTCCCAACGTGTCACAACAATAATCGGACAACATCGGCAGCTTTTTTTTTTTTTTTATTTTTTTTTTTTGGCTTCCTCATACGATTCCGAAACACCTGTTTATTGTTTACAAATATAGGTACACAGTGTTAATTCCCTACAGGCATTATGAACATCCCTTTCTCTACTGCTTCTTTTCACATGTTTGCCTTTAGAGAAGTTGCAGATGACACAACTAGAAACAACTGAGGGTGATGATATGTAGACATGTTTTATATTTCTGTGATTATACGTCATCACATGTAGAACATAGTAGTAATACTAGGCATTCACCCCACACGTGGCAACTACAATTGTAAAAGGGGCACTTTTTTATCAAAAAGGACAAGAGCCGAGTATTTTTTTTTTATTATTACTACATCCTTCATCACTAGCAAGCTTGTGATGTCTCATATACCTTATTGCAATCAAATCACCCAATCATCTGATATAATTCTGACTTAATTAATTACCGACTGAAAATAAACGCTTAGCTTTCTTCTGCATGAGTAGTTATTTCTTTTTTCAAATTATATTCCACAAATCATCCTTCAGGGTTATAAATCCATCATTTGTGTTTGACCTATATTTACATATGAAAAAAAAAATCATGTACCCTTTTTTCTGATTCATCCGTCCATCCATTGATTGACAGCCCATCTAAACCGGTTGTCCGGAGATGTACAGTACTCCTAGTGCCAAATTGAGGCGTTTTATAGTTTGAATCTTACGCATTTACCAATCCCAGATTACCTATTCAGTAAGCATCCAAGAATAAAATGATGTATTCATTATCGAAGAGAATCTATTTACGGACATTTTTCCCAAACATATTCCCAAGTGTAGTTAGATGACCTAATCATCTTTTGATACTCAAGCTATCGACATTTGAAAATACAATGATTATAAGTCTTGCTTTACCCTAAGCAACAATACTAGAGATTGCTTACCAATAAATTTTGTATCATAGATACCAACAATGTCCTGGCGACGTGTCAAATCCTAAAGTTTTGTAACGCCTATGAACATTCCCGCTTTAAAGCGAACCTTCTAAGCTCCACCTAATTATGTTGAAGTTAAATCGAGCAACAGCATCGGATCTACGAGATAAACACACATCAAAATTACTATTACTACATGCACATTACATGCGCAAGTCGTCGAACCGGTTTTTTAAGCGCTAACCCATCATTCTTTTAATTTTAGTGCAGCCACCACGACTATCCAGTATCCTTTTGATTTGAATCAAATTCGAACCAACAACAATTTTCATACAGGCAAAAAGTTTCTGATAATGTTACAATCACATGTGCATTTCAAATATGTATTTGAAATGTCTATCCTATTCAGTAAAACATGGGGAATAGGATTGGGTCTATGTAACCTCAAGTTAACCCTATCTCTTCCTAATGGGTTGACAATAGGTACATTTGGGAAGTTTGTGTACACTAATAGTCAAAGTTAATATACCATATTCTTAAAATAATACAGTACGGGGATCCCCCTCTCCCCCCACACATTCTGACTTACGTTTGATTGTTCTAGTGTTTTTGTTGTTGTCACTATTTCACTAGATACAGTATTGAGTTCTTTAGGTACAACAGTAAGTTATGATATAAATGTTGCTACAATCCTACAGGTCGTATCAAAAATAGTAATAGACATCTTGTTGTACAATGAGTTTTCCAATGAGGTTGACATTCTCCTGCGAGATTTACAAAACAGGAGCTCAGTTTTAGTATTTGTTGTTTGAGCACTGCTAAACCATTGAGCCACTTTTGTTCTGATTGAATTAGTTATACTTTAATGCCTTACTTTAAAGAGGTCTGTTTTTTCTTGACTTTTGAGCTTTTGGTCGGAATCGTTCCAGAAGAACACGCGGATGCCCCATCGCCAATTTTTTTTTGCAACGCGACCTTTGGGGTTAGACATCAGAAGCCTAAAGAAAAGCGAGTCTCAGACACGTTGAATGACACGTCAATTATTTACCTGCCATTGTATTGGAAAAAGAAGTAAGAAGGTTGCCGCAGAAAAAAAAAAAGCGGACGTTCAATAAAAGGTTCAGCTGCAGGAAAGCGAATTATGCACCATTGCAGGTTTTGATTTTGATTAACACATTGCGTAACAACTGTTTAAAAATAAAAGATTCCGTATTTGATAAGATAAAGGGCATCGAGTAAGATGTAAAGTTGATTGGCCATAATAAATGTGAATTTTTCAACTTTAATATAGCCAAAGGGGGAATAACAGTAGTTTTCGATCTATGTAAAATACAAGTTTTGCACAACGGGGAATATTATACCTGCTGGTAAATGTACGTTTTGGAAACTACTTGTTATCTCTGTTAAGAGCACTGAGAATATCTTGTTCAATTTAAAAGAAATACTGGATAACTATTCTGGTTCAGTTTGCATTAGTGATTCAGATATTACTTCTTTATTATTATTTATTGGATTAATAGCATATCAAGTTCAGTTACGTGTGTATGATATAAATCAGTGCCTTACCCAGTAGAGTAAAGTGCCGGCGCATTAGGACGCTTGTGATGGCTTCTTTTTTTCGGCCTATTGGTGATTAATAAAAAATCAATCATCTGATATTAATCATGTTTTGTAATTAAAAATAATCTTACTGCGATACGCTTAGCTTCTGCATGGACATTTGAGACTTTGGCAGTGATACTTCCCAGTGTTTTAGAACTGAACAAGCTATGTGTTTTTCCTACACCC
Organism: Mucor mucedo; assembly: GCF_025094135.1. Classification (NCBI taxonomy): domain Eukaryota; kingdom Fungi; phylum Mucoromycota; class Mucoromycetes; order Mucorales; family Mucoraceae; genus Mucor; species Mucor mucedo. The sequence goes on along the minus strand of NW_026252395.1, from coordinate 7,860 downwards.
TTTGTAGTCTGTTGTTGGTGTCCCAGCTGTGATTTGACCTTGTTAAAATAACCAGTTACTCGAGTGGACACCCCATGTTTTTCATCAAATGCTACGCCTTTGGCGACCACGGGTTCTGTCAAAACATAGCCTGATGCTAATAACTCGGCCATCACATGTGACACGGACTTGTTAGCAACAGGAGCCGTGGTAGGTGTGATTGGCTCCTCAACACCTGCTTTGATTGTTGTAATTGGTTCCACAACACCTGCTTTATGATAAGGCTCAACGACTATGGGACAATCATCCACCACCGCTATTTTTCTCTGTTAATTAACATGCTTCTCTTTCTTTCTTTATAAACATTTATACCTCCAGATAATAAAATAGCAGTCTTGGCGGCTGACTCTTGTTCGAAATAGACAAGTGCCTTTTGGTTGTTCATTTCGAACCCCTTGATAATACCACAAAATGAGAAAAAGTCACGAATAGTTTCCTGTGTTGTTTGTGGTGAGATAGAATGAACCAGCACAGCTGTTGTAGCCTCTTCAGGAACCACAAGTGACCATGTACTTGTCATTTTCAATAAGCAAAAAAGAATAAAAAAGAAGTTTTTCTTATTAAAAAGCGCGAGGAGGTTCCCGAAAGGGAACACTTTTTTTATTTTAATCCTCCGCATGCCTGTTTGGTTTGTAATTCATTCGGCATACGCACGCACAGACCAAAAAAGATGAAAAAAAAATGCCTGTGGTTTTCCAGTACGGTGAATAACGACAACCTGATTGAGATTAATTCGTTCCTGCTGACAAGCTTACCTAAGAGTGTAATAAGAAAAAAACAGCCCAGCCAATAACAACATGGCGCACTTTTTCTAAATTGGTCTCACACGCTCATTAAAAAACTAATTTTCCTTTATCCTATTTTCCTAAAAAAAAAAATTAAAAGCTTAATGGAGACGAATGCAACGTCATTGTCACCACGTAAAGGGCCTAAAGTAAGCTCTTTTATTGAAGAAGACCCACCTATGCTTCCACCGCGTCGTGATCGTGTGGCAGCAGACTTGGTACCTGATTTACACGGTCTTATGCCAAGCAGCGGGTTAACCACGGAGCTAGATTCGCATGACACCACAATAACCAAGGAAACCATCACTGCCGCCGAACAAAAATCTGTACCTCCTACTACTACACTCCCCGGGACATTTACCAATGTACCTAAGCATTTGATTCCGGATTGGTATCGCACAGGTTGGACCTCGTTAGCCGCAGGTGAAAATCCAGGTGGTTCTCTTGGGATACGCGCAACTGAATCGGATTTCCTTGAAGAAATCTTGCCCGAATTCTTGTATGGCGCTTGGTATCATAATGGTGCTGCCCTGTTTCTTACAGCTTTGGTATCATGGACTCTTGCTAAATTGAATGCGGGCATAGGCTCAGTCTTGTTACTATGTCTCTTCATAGGTAATTCTACATAAATATTCACACACACACACAATGTATTCACCCTTTTTTTTTTTTTTTTTTTTTTTTGCATGAAAAAAAATTAGCAAGTTACTATCGCACAAGTATTCGTAGATTTCGTAGAAACACGCGTGACGACATTCAACGAGAAATCAGTAAATTTAGATTAGAAGCAGATGAAGAATCCGTGGAATGGATGAACAGTTTTGTCGCAAAATTCTGGTTAATCTTTGAGCCGGTACTATCAGCACTTGTAGTAGAGAACTTGGATAATTATATTACGGATTATTTACCTCCCTACTTGGACTCGATTCGCTTAACCACATTTACGCTGGGTACAAAACCTTTTCGCATTGAAAGTGTCAAAACATTTTTAAACACCGACCCAGATACAGTCTGCATGGATTGGCGTGTTTCCTTTATCCCCAATGATCTAGATGATTTGACACCCAAGGAGCTAGAATACAAGGTAAATCCTAAAGTAATTATGAATGCACGTATTGGAAAGGGAAGAATGGGAGCAGGTATACCTGTCATGTTGGAAGATATGGCATTTTCCGGTCATTTACGTATCAAGATCAAGTTCATGAGCAGATTTCCTTTTGTAAAGTTATTTGAAGCCAGTTTCTTGGAAAAGCCTCAATTTGACTATATTTTAAAGCCATTGGGCGCGGATTCATTCGGTTTTGATGTGAATGTGATTCCCGGTTTAGCAAGCTTTATTCGAGACCAGGTACATTCCATCTTGGGCCCGCTCATGTATTACCCAAACCAGTTGGCCATCGATGTTGAACGCTTTTGTTCAGGTGACTTTGATTTCTCGGCTGCAAATGGTGTACTCGCTGTCACTGTTTACTCTACAGACCGTATCAAACATGTAAGTGATCTGGTAGAAACTGCACCCAACCCATATATCCGTTTCTACATTGATCATGGTCAAGAACTCGACCGTACAACTGTATGTGAATCCACCTTTGAACCCAAATGGAATGAAACCCGTTACATCAAAATTAACAACCTCAATTCACTTCTCTCCCTTGAACTCAAAACATCAAGACCAGGTTTGAAGGACAGAAGATTGGCTACAGCCAATTTTGACCTGTCATGTTTGGATAGTGGGGATGATATGGCTGAACAAGAGGGTTTGGACCTCATGTTGCTGCGAAATGGTAAACATGTTAGTAATTTACGTGTGGATATACGTTATTTACCCATCTCAAAACCTCATAAACGAGATGATGGCACCATGGATCCTCCTGTCGACTCGAATTCGGGTGTATTACGCTTGACCGTACATGAATGTCGTGATTTGGTAACCACCTCAGAAAAAATTAGTCCGTATGTTCGTATCATTGTGAACGGTATCGAAAAACACAAGACACATGTAGCTAAGAACAAGAAAGAACCCAAGTTTGAAGATCCCTATGAAATTGTTGTACTTGACAAAACTACCTTCTTTGTCCGTGCTGAAGTCCGTGATAGCCAAAATGATGATGCCTTAATTGGTGCCTTTACCTCCTACCTCTCTGATATAGTTAGATTGCAAGAAAAGAACGATAGTTGGTGGGATTTAGTGGATGGTGATACATGTCTTGGTCAAATACGACTCAGTGCTGAATGGAAACCCATCATGATGTCCAACCTTACGAATTTTGTCAGCGGACATGGTTTTGATACACCTCCCATCGGTGTGATTCGATTCACGCTTTGGGAAGCACGCGATTTACGTAACGTAGAGATGGTGACGGGTGGTAAAAGTGATCCTTATGTTCGTATCCTATCGGGTTATCAAGTACGTGGGCGTACTGAAGTCATTGATAATAATTTAAATCCAGAATGGGGAGAGATCTTGTATATCCCTGTACACTCATTGAAAGAAAACTTTGTATTAGAAGCCATGGACTGGAATGCACGCACGCGAGACAAATCTTTGGGAAAGACTACCTTCAAGGTCTCGGAAATCATTCAACAAAAAATTGGCGATCAAAGTGTATCACCGGATGTCTGGTACGAGTCGAACGGTGTTAAAGTAGATCGTTGGGAAAGATTACATTCTATGGATAATAGACGTGCTTCAAAGGGTGATTTACATTATTCAGCTGAATTCGTGCCTATCCTTCAATTACCTGGAACCAATAATGCATCTGTAACTCAAGGCAGCGCTATTTCTTCTGTCTCTGCTGTTTCTTCAGCTGCAGATGAACCTTTACCTTTGCGTGGTTTACATGGCTCTTACATTCGCTACACGCCGGATGATCTCATTGATCTCGGTTCGTATAACTCGGGTGTTTTAAAGATTAAGATTCATCAAGTTCAATTCTCACACACAACACACTGTTACTGCCAAGTCATTGTAGATGCATTGATGCCGCAATACAAGACAGCTAAACTTCGCGGTGATACGCTTAACTTTGATGAATCGGCCGACATGTTTATCAAGGAGATCGATTTTTCACGTATTGCAATCGAAATCAAGCCTGCTCATTCGGATGAAAAAGAGGTTTACAAATTAGGACATTGGATTGATTCAGGTGCTGCCATTGTACGTCGTATCATGAAACAAAAGCGTCAAGGAATAGATCCGATGGAAGGTACATGGTTTAATTTGATGGGTTCAGATGGACCTGCGCGTATCCGTTTGGGCTTTGAATATGACCCCATGGAAGATTTTGTTTTGAACCCGGATGAAAGTTTGGATAATCAAGGTGTTTTGACCGTTGATCTGGTCAGTGCAACAAACCTCATGGCTGCGGACAAGTCTGGTACAAGTGACCCTTATGTCATCTTTAACGTCAATGGTGAAAAACTGTACAAGAGTGAAACTATCAAAAAAACGCTGAACCCTAAATGGAGCCGTGAAAGATTTGAAGTGCCTATTCAGTCAAGAGTGACAGCCAGTATCCGTATTGAAGTATTTGATTGGAACCATGTGAAGGGGGATCAACCTATTGGTTCAGGTGGTATTACACTGCGTGGTGATGCAGTCGAAAGTTTTAAGCCACGTATGGTAGATATTCCTTTGGATGGTGTATCTGGCGTTTCGGGTAGTGTACAAGTCAAATTTACATGGCATCCTCAACTTCTCAAGACCAAAAAAACTCAGACATCTGTATTGGCTACTACACGTACGTATGCGCGTGATGATGTAAACTTGGAGGCGTCTGGACCGTTAGTGCGTAATTATCAACAGTACGATATGGCGAGACAGTCAAGTGAAAGCTACCATGGAAGTCAATTATCGGATCCATATGGTAGTCGCATGTCAGTAGGTTCTTCCCGCCTTAGTTTTGAAGATACAGTGTCTGTCACACCTTCGTCTATCCTATTAGATGTGAATAATATTAGTAATGCCACAGGCCAAGCAGGATCTGTGACGATTACTTTGCTGGAAGCCAGAGGATTAAGAGGCGTGGATAAAAGTGGGACTAGTGATCCATATGTCCGTGTCAAGGTAGGTAAAGAGCAAATCTACAAGACACAAGTGATTCCAAAGACATTGGATCCTGAATGGAACGAAACGTTTATCTGGAGAGTGGGAGGAGAGCCCTTTATTTTTGATTTTAAGGTCAAGGACCACAATCGTGTGAAATCTGCAGTGGATCTTGGTCAGACACGATGTAACTTGTGGGACTTGATCAAGCTGGATGTCCCGGGTGGCGACACGTTTTGTCAGTGGTTACCATTGTTTCCTCCTGGAAGTGGAGAGTTACGTGTGAATATTCATTTTAACCCTTCGATTTAATCACTTATATAAAAATTGGATAGGTTTGTAAACCAGTGTTTTGAATATTATTTTTAAATAAAAATCAAGTGTATCAAATTGCGTTTCTTTTAGATGGTCAAACTGGGTATCGAGAGCAATTTAAAATGACGTACAGTAATTTGGACATGTTAGTCTATTATTTAATTGGTATTACCCTTCCTCGTCACCAAGCCCATCATATATCCGTGTGTTCAATTAAACGAGGCACTTTGTTTAATCCGCTGCCTCGTTGACAGCCCGCAATCATACGATGGCTGTATCCACGTTTCAATGGAGTCACTTTTTTCTTTTTGAACACAATTGTAAATCACTTTTTACTGCGCACAGGCTTAAGAGCACGTTTTTTTATGGGGGGAAAAGACCCAAACACCCTTAAAATCTTGTGGAACATCCAAGTAAAAAGAGGAAATAAAAGTCGCGTTTTGTGCAAAGCAAATGTTTATTACCACCGGGACCATCATTCGATAAATTATATTCTTGTCCGAAAAAGACATACGATATTTGTACATTTAGAAACTCAACCATTTCTTTTGTTTCATTCAATCATCGAACCAGGATAAAAATACATTATTGTTTAAAGATAGATCCGCGCCACTTTGGCATATTAAGACACAGCTTCAAAGTCTCATATTCCAACATGTGAATTATCTTTTTTTTTTCTCGTTTGCAAATAAGAAACAGTACGTGATTAAAAAAATCACGAGTCAATTGATCATTACAACTGATATGTAAACAATGACATCAAAATTTGGAAGGCCAAGGAACAATAAAAGGGACCGTGTGGCGTGTAACTGAACTCTAAAGTGCGATAACCTATTTGGTGTAACTGATAGTAATTGCAGAGGTAACTATAATTTTGCGTCCAGGCATGATGCAAAAAACACCTTCCAAAAATTAACGTCTATAGGCGTTTACATAATTATTTTTCGAAACGTGATACATGATTTTTTATTACCACTTACAATGAATAAGATTGCTGAATCATAGATAGATAATAGGTACAGGATAACGGATACATGCACTAATACTGAGTGTATCTTTATCCAAAACAAATCTATTATTTTGAAATGGCTAGTTGATAACTGGTTTAAGTTTTTTAAAGAAATGCTGAATACGACATAAAATTCCACATCCTAAAAGTCTGAATCTCGTTATTTATAAACCTTGCTTTTTCGTAAATGCTCTTACTTTTATTGCTATTAAGGCCTAAACAATATGGACTTCACTGTTTACATCTAAGCGATTTTTTCGGCTTCATGAATGCTTGATTTGTCTTCACCGTTGATATGTATTGCCAAATCACTAGTAAATAGTCTGCAAGTGAAGCATTACATACATTTAATCTGAATATAACCTATATCCATCGCAGTCAATATTCTAAGCTACTTTTTTTTTTTTTTTTTTTTTTTTTTTTTTTTAAACAAACAATTTAAACAGCACACCAGCCAGTTTCAGTGTTAGTATTACTGGAAATAAAATCACTATAACTGGCAATCGTTTTAACGTTGGTGTAAAGTTCTTTATAAATTGTATTGTGAGGACACTTCGCTAAATGTAATTATTAGGGATTGCCACTCAACCCTGGGAAGAAACATCCTCGCAAAACAAAAGAAGACCATGGCCACCGCAAAAAAAAAAGCAAAAGAAACGACAATGTAGGGCAAATCGTATTTACAAAAACTACATAATTAACGTCTTTATTAAGGGCACAAGTATTTGGAAAGATTGGCTAGATTTTCTGCAAAACGAAGGAGTGGCCAAAATTTCATCCATATATTCAAGAAAACCACGGGGCCGTCAGGTTCGGAAAGGGTAAAGTGTTCCTTCCGAGCCCAACCTTGAAGAAAGTATTTACACCATACATATGGAGTTTCATTCTGAATACTGTCAACCGATTCCAGCCATAGTCAAGTCTTATATCAATACTGCTCTTCTTATTGTAAGATGTAGATAGATAATTAATTAATTGCGCCTACAAGTTTTTTTAACCACGCACTCATAGAAAACGCCACAAGAATTTGAAGGTCGTATTAAAACCATTGCCGCCCATGATGAAAAAGATTAAATCGGCTCAAAAAATAGAATCTGTTTGTACAGATGATAGACCTCGGTGAACAAATACAATTGGATGGTGTTGAAGTTGGCGTTCATGCGTATGATCTCCGCGAAAGTCGTGTTTTTCATGAAAAAACAATAGTGGATCGTCAAGACAGCCTCAAGTCTAAGCTCAAGATTACAAGATCGGTGCTAATATACAGTGTCCTAAAACTGTCACGGATACTCAGAGTGTCTTTAGATCTAGGTAAGAACCACGTAAAAGTATCATATAAAGCATGTGAATGACCTATTATAATAGGCTGGGCTTACACAAATCTAGACAAAATATTGCCGAGCTTGATTCAATATGTATCCTTTCCTCAAGCTTATGTCTAAGGCACTGTTTGAATCAAGGGATTGAGTCTGGGCCCGATTTCACAATTGGAGAAGCGCCATTAAAATTCATGGCTGTCCATCTCGACTCGATTGGTCTATATCGTGATGATTCAGCAGGTCAGTACAAAGCAGATGGTACGATCACATTATTTGGTATACACCGTTTGTAAATACTCTTTCTTGAGACTTCGTCTCATTTTCGATGCACCAACCAACCCAAGATTT